>NC_143040.1:3430000-3432500 GCF_057628025.1 Oncorhynchus mykiss
ATCCTGGTCAACAGTAGAGCTCTAATAGGTCCTGGTTAACAGTAGAGCTCTAATAGGTCCTGGTCAACAGTAGAGCTCTATAGATCCTGGTCAACAGTAGAGATCTAATAGGGCCTGGTCAACAGTAGAGTTCTAATAGGTCCTGGTCAACAGTAGAGCTCTAATAGGTCCTGGTAAATAGTATAGCTCTAATAGATCCTGGTCAACAGTAGAGCACTAGTAGGTCCTGGTTAACAGTAGAGCTCTAATAGGTCCTGGTCAACAGTAGAGCTCTATGGGTCCTGGTCAACAGTATAGCTTTATAGGTCCTGGTCAACAGTAGAGCTCTATAGGTCATGGTCAACAGTAGAGCTCTATAGGTCATGGTCAACAGTAGAGCTCTAATAGGTCCTGGTCAACAGTAGAGCTCTAATAGGTCCTGGTCAACAGTAGATCTCTATGGGTCCTGGTCAACAGTAGAGGTCTATGGGTCATGGTCAACAGTAGAGCTCAATGGGTCCTGGTCAACAGTAGAGTTCTAATAGGTCCTGGTCAACAGTAGAGCTCTAATAGGTCCTGGTCAACTGTATAGCTCTAATATGTCCTGGTCAACAGTAGAGCTCTATAGATCCTGGTCAACAGTAGAGCTCTAATAGGTCCTGGTTAACAGTAGAGCTCTAATAGGTCCTGGTCAACAGTAGAGCTCTATGGGTCCTGGTCAACAGTATAGCTTTATAGGTCCTGGTCAACAGTAGAGCTCTATAGGTCATGGTCAACAGTAGAGCTCTATAGGTCATGGTCAACAGTAGAGCTCTAATAAATCCTGGTCAACAGTAGAGCTCTAAGTGTCCTGGTCAACAGTAGAGCTCTGTGGGTCCTGGTCAACAGTAGAGCTCTGTGGGTCCTGGTCAACAGTAGAGCTCTGTGGGTCCTGGTCAACAGTAGAGCTCTGTGGGTCCTGGTCAACAGTAGAGCTCTATGTGTCCTGGTCAACAGTAGAGCTCTGTGGGTCCTGGTCAACATTAGAGCTTGAATAGGTCCTGGTCAACAGTAGAGCTCTAATAGGTCCTGGTTAACAGTAGAGCTCTGTGGGTCCTGGTCAACAGTAGATCTCTGTGGGTCCTGGTCAACAGTAGAGCTCTATGTGTCCTGGTCAACAGTAGAGCTCTAATAGGTCCTGGTCAACAGTAGAGTTCTAATAGGTCCTGGTCAACAGTAGAGCTCTAATAGGTCCTGGTCAACTGTATAGCTCTAATATGTCCTGGTCAACAGTAGAGCACTAATAGGTCCTGGTCAACAGTAGAGCTCTAATAGGTACTGGTTAACAGTAGAACTCTAATAGGTCCTGGTCAACAGTAGAGCTCTATGGGTCCTGGTCAACAGTATAGCTTTATAGGTCCTGGTCAACAGTAGAGCTCTATAGGTCATGGTCAACAGTAGAGCTCTATAGATCCTGGTCAACAGTAGAGCTCTATGTGACCTGGTCAACAGTAGAGCTCTAATAGGTCCTGGTCAACAGTAGAGCTCTAATAGGTCCTGGTCAACAGTAGAGCTCTATGGGTCCTGGTCAACAGTAGAGGTCTATGGGTCCTGGTCAACAGTAGAGGTCTATGGGTCCTGGTCAACAGTAGAGCTCTATGGGTCCTGGTCAACAGTAGAGCTCTATGGGTCCTGGTCAACAGTAGAGCTCTATGTGTACTGGTCAACAGTAGAGCTCTATAGATCCTGGTCAACAGTAGAGCTCTAATAGGTCCTGGTTAACAGTAGAGCTCTAATAGGTCCTGGTCAACAGTAGAGCTCTATAGATCCTGGTCAACAGTAGAGATCTAATAGGGCCTGGTCAACAGTAGAGTTCTAATAGGTCCTGGTCAACAGTAGAGCTCTAATAGGTCCTGGTAAATAGTATAGCTCTAATAGATCCTGGTCAACAGTGGAGCACTAGTAGGTCCTGGTCAACAGTAGAGCTCTAATAGGTCCTGGTTAACAGTAGAGCTCTAATAGGTCCTGGTCAACAGTAGAGCTCTATGGGTCCTGGTCAACAGTATAGCTTTATAGGTCCTGGTCAACAGTAGAGCTCTATAGGTCATGGTCAACAGTAGAGCTCTATAGGTCATGGTCAACAGTAGAGCTCTAATAGGTCCTGGTCAACAGTAGAGCTCTAATAGGTCCTGGTCAACAGTAGATCTCTATGGGTCCTGGTCAACAGTAGAGGTCTATGGGTCCTGGTCAACAGTAGAGCTCAATGGGTCCTGGTCAACAGTAGAGTTCTAATAGGTCCTGGTCAACAGTAGAGCTCTAATAGGTCCTGGTCAACTGTATAGCTCTAATATGTCCTGGTCAACAGTAGAGCTCTATAGATCCTGGTCAACAGTAGAGCTCTAATAGGTCCTGGTTAACAGTAGAGCTCTAATAGGTCCTGGTCAACAGTAGAGCTCTATGGGTCCTGGTCAACAGTATAGCTTTATAGGTCCTGGTCAACAGTAGAGCTCTATAGGTCATGGTCAACAGTAGAGCTCTATAG
>NC_143040.1:3437500-3472500 GCF_057628025.1 Oncorhynchus mykiss
TATTATATATTATATTATTATTATTATATATTATATTATATATTATATTATATTATTATTATATATTATATTTATATTATTATTATTATATATTATATTATATATTATATTATATTATTATTATTATATATTATATTATTATTATTATATATTATATTATTATTATTATATATTATATTATTATATTATTATATATTATATTATTATTATTATATATTATATTATATATTATATTATATTATTATTATTATATATTATATTATTATTATATATTATATTATTATTATTATATATTATATTATTATTATAATATATTATATTATATATTATATTATATTATTATTATATATTATATTTTATATTATTATTATTATATATTATATATTATATTATTATTATTATATATTATATTATATATTATATTATATTATTATTATATATTATATTTTATATTATTATTATTATATATTATATTATATATTATATTATATTATTATTATTATATATTATATTATTATTATATATTATATTATATATTATATTATATTATTATTATATATTATATTTTATATTATTATTATTATATATTATATATTATATTATTATTATTATATATTATATTATATATTATATTATATTATTATTATATATTATATTTTATATTATTATTATTATATTATTATTATTATATATTATATTATATTATTATTATATATTATATTATTATTATTATATATTATATTATATATTATATTATATTATTATTATATATTATATTTTATATTATTATTATTATATTATTATTATTATATATTATATTATATATTATATTATATTATTATTATATATTATATTTTATATTATTATTATTATATTATTATTATTATATATTATATTATATTATTATTATATATTATATTATTATTATTATATATTATATTATATTATATTATATTATTATTATTATATATTATATTATATTATATTATTATTATTATATATTATATTATTATATATTATATTTTCAACCAAAACAAAATATATCCATCCAGAGCAAACTGCAACCATCCCCGGTACCGTCCCAGTATTCCCGTCCACACCGGAAACGTTATATACAAGCAGAAACAATCTGACATGATTATACCTCTTGTAAACGCAGGAACATGGACGCGAATCTAATGGCTTCTTGTTGTATTTGTCACAATTGAATCAACTCAAAGTTCTGTCAAAGTAGTGGATGGAGCCTCGTTTAAATGTAGGCCTCAAGTTGTTGGCCTGTAGTTTAGTTTAAGTGTAGACATAGAGTATTCTGAGATTAATGGCCTGTAGTTTAGTTTAAAAGTAGACAGAATATTCTGAGATTATTTGCCTGTAGTTTAGTTTAAAAGTAGACAGAGTATTCTGCGGTTGTTGGCCTGTAGCTTAGTTTATAAGTAGACAGAGTATTCTGAGATTAATGGCCTGTAGTTTAGTTTAAAAGTAGACAGAATATTCTGAGATTATTTGCCTGTAGTTTAGTTTAAAAGTAGACAGAGTATTCTGCGGTTGTTGGCCTGTAGCTTAGTTTAAAAGTAGACATAGAGTATTCTGAGATTAATGGCCTGTAGTTTAGTTTAAAAGTAGACATAGAGTATTCTGAGATTAATGGCCTGTAGTTTAGTTTAAAAGTAGACAGAGTATTCTGAGGTTATTGGCCTGTAGTTTAGTTTATAAGTAGACAGAGTATTCTGAGATTAATGGCCTGTAGTTTAGTTTAAAAGTAGACAGAGTATTCTGAGATTAATGGCCTGTAGTTTAGATTAAAAGTAGACATAGAGTATTCTGAGATTAATGGCCTGTAGCTTAGTTTAAAAGTAGACAGAGTATTCTGAGATTAATGGCCTGTAGTTTAGATTAAATGTAGAGATAGAGTATTCTGAGGTTGTTGTTTAGTGAGCATTCCTTTCAGCTTCGTTTTGACTGAAAGACGTCACCCAGCTTGTCCTTTATCTGGCTATCTGGGTGATGACGGAGGTTGTGGATGACGGAGGCTGTTCCACCTGGCTATCAGGGGGATGACGGAGGTTGTGGATGACGGAGGCTGTTCGCCTGGCTATCAGGGGGATGACGGCGGCTGTGGATGACGGAGGCTGTTCCACCTGGCTATCAGGGGGATGACGGAGGCTGTGGATGACGGAGGCTGTTCCACCTGGCTATCAGGGGGATGACGGAGGCTGTGGATGATGGAGGCTGTTCCACCTGGCTATCAGGGGGATGACGGAGGCTGTGGATGACGGAGGCTGTTCCACCTGGCTATCAGGGGGATGAGTGAGGCTGTTCCACCTGGCTATCAGGGGTCTCTCTCTCTCTCTGTCTCTGTCTCTCTCTCTCTCTCTCTCTCTCTCTCTCTCTCTCTCTCTCTCTCTCTCTCTCTCTGTCTCTCTCTCTCTCTCTCTCTGTCTCTCTCTCTCTCTCTCTCTCTCTCTCTCTCTCTCTCTCTCTCTCTCTCTCTCTCTCTCTCTCTCTCTCTCTCTCTCTCTCTCTCTGTCTCTCTCTCTCTCTGTCTCTCTCTCTCTGTCTCTCTCTCTGTCTCTCTCTCTCTTTCTCTCTCTCTGTCTCTCTCCGTCTCTCTCTGTCTCTCTCTCTCTCTCTCGCTCTCTCTCTCTCTCTCTCTCTCTCTCTTTCACTCTCTCTTTCTCCCTCCATCTCTCTTATTCTCTCTCTCTTCTGAGTTGTGTTGTAATTTGATCATCTCATGCATGTTGTATTTCTCAAAAAGGCAGAGTGTGTGTGTGTGTGTGTGTGTGTGTCCACATTACTTGTGTGTGTTCTCTGGGGGACGTGCTGGTTGTCAGAGTGTATCAGGCTGTTAGATCCGTCTCTACCCGATGTGGCACTGCACAGCGCTACATCAGCAAGTGGTGCCGTCACATCATTTGATACCAAAAGCCTAAATCGCTCAGAGCGCCAGCGGTTATCTGAGTAGAAAGAGAGAGAGGGGGAGCGGAGACAGACTGATAGACTAGTCAGGGAATGTTTAAGAGAGAGAAACTCAGATAATAGATCGTTTTCTGACACAGACATACTTGGATGTTGTTTGCTTGGTCCATTAGATTTCTGTGGCGCTGTGAATTTATCTCCTCGAGGTTACCCCCCTCCAGCCGTTCCAGGGACCGGTATGTGATCCACTTCACACCTAGTACACCAGATTCAACTAGTTAACTAATCATCGAGCCATTGACTACTTGAAACATTAAACTAGTTCTAGAAATGGTGAAATGTAATGGGGTTCCCCAAGGTGAGGTTTAAGAACGGGTGAAATGTAATGGGGTTCCCCAAGGTGAGGTTTAAGAACCGGTGAAACGTAATGGGGTTCCCCAAGGTGAGGTTTAAGAACGGGTGAAATGTAATGGGGTTCCCCAAGGTGAGGTTTAAGAACCGGTGAAACGTAATGGGGTTCCCCAAGGTGAGGTTTAAGAACGGGTGAAATGTAATGGGGTTCCGCAAGGTGAGGTTTAAGAACCGGTGAAACGTAATGGGGTTCCCCAAGGTGAGGTTTAAGAACGGGTGAAATGTAATGGGGTTCCCCAAGGTGAGGTTTAAGAACGGGTGAAATGTAATGGGGTTCCCCAAGGTGAGGTTTAAGAACGGGTGAAATGTAATGGGGTTCCCCAAGGTGAGATTTAAGAACGAGTGAAACGTCATGGGGTTCCCCAAGGTGAGGTTTAAGAACGGGTGAAATGTAATGGGGTTCCCCAAGGTGAGGTTTAAGAACGGGTGAAACGGCCCTGTCTATAGTAGTCCACTACACAGGGAATATGGCTCTGGTCACTAGTAGTTCACTATATAGGGAATAGGGCTCTGGTCACTAGTAGTTCACTATATAGGGAATAGGGCTCTGGTCACTAGTAGTTCACTATATAGGGAATAGGGTTCTGGTCACTAGTAGTTCACTATGTAGGGAATAGGGTCCCATTTGGGATGTGTGCCTTCTCTCCCTTATTGGTTTAAATCTAACTGGTTAAACCCAAATCCCCTGCATGTGACCCTTAAGCTTGTATTAGGCTAAAGCGATCCGCCGATAGCCCATCGAGCTAATTACCTGGATACATGCCAAATGGGCCCTGGTCTAAAGCAGTGTACTATTTAGGGAATAGGGCTCTGGTCTAAAGTAGTATACTATGTAGGGAATAGGGCTCTGGTCTAAAGTAGTGTGCTATGTAGGAAATAGGGCTCTGGTCTATAGTAGTGTGCTATGTAGGAAATAGGGCTCTGGTCTATAGTAGTGCACTATATTGGGAATAGGGTCCTGGTCTAAAGTAGTGTACTATGCAGGGAATAGGGCCCTGGTCTAAAGTAGTGTGCTATGTAGGGAATAGGGCCCTGGTCTAAAGTAGTGTACTATGTAGGGAATAGTGCTCTGGTCTAAAGTAGTGCACTATATAGGGAATAGGGCTCTGGTCTAAAGTAGTGTGCTATGTAGGGAATAATTGTTCAATTTGGGACAAAATCCCTGAGTTTAACGAAGTCAGTCGTACTTATGGAGATAAAGCCACAGTGGTAACAGAGTTAGCGGAATTAGCCTAGCGATAGCCCAGCCAAGCTGTTTATACTGTTTGGCTAACATCGTGAGCCTAGCGTTAGCGTTAGCCTAGCGTTAGCAAACTCAAGGGTCTATGCCAATGCTAGAGGCCTGTCACTACTCATGCTTCCTAGCATTCCTAGCTTTGATGTCCCCTGTGTAATGACCTTCTAGTGGCCAGGCCCATAGAGCTTCCTGTTCCCTACATAATGACCTACTATTGACCAGGGCTCAAATAGGACATTGGTCAAATGTAGTGCATTATGTAAGGAATAGGGTGAACTATGACCTCGTGGGCCACGCTGGAGCCATTCGGGACATTCTTCCTTGATCTCGGTGAACTCTGACCTCATGGGCCACGCTGGAACCATTCGGGAAGGTCTTCCTTGGTCTCAGTGAACTCTGACCTCATGGGCAGCACTGGAGCCATTCGGGACGGTCTCCCTTGGTCTCGGTGAACTCTGACCTCATGGGCCAGGCTGGAGCAATTCGGGACGGTCTCCCTTGGTCTCGGTGAACTCTGACCTCATGGGCGGCGCTGGAACTTGTTTTTCTTTCAGACATTTTTTGATTCTTTGCTTTCTCTCCTCTTTCCCTCATTTACTCCTGAAAGAGAGAGAGAGACTTCTGAACATGACAGCATGGAGCTGCAGCTCATTATGAAAGAGATGGAGTGGTGTGTGTGTGTGTGTGTGCGTGCTGCAAAAACTCAGCCACTTGTTACTAATATGTTCTGGAGAGAAGAGTGCTATTGGCATTGGGTTTGTATAACTTTACATGGTGTAGATTAAAACACACACACACACACACACACACACACACACCCCACCCCCCACCAGGTCTAAGCCCCTGCCTAGTGCCTCCTCTACCCCAGACGGGGTGCGTCTGCCCTGGGCACAGTGGAGCCGGTGAGTCCCGGGCCTCCATGGCTGGCTGGAGCTCTGACGGTCCCTCTCCCTGACAGCTGAGAACGTTGCACCTAAAACCCTCCACTCTGAGTCCCGATTGGCTCCCTTACATCCCTTCATAGTGGACCAGATCCACAGCCCAGGACTGTAAAAAGGGAACCGTGTGCCAATTGTGAATTAGGTAGAATTATTCAGTGTGTGAAAGCCGGGGGGGGGGGGACCCAAAACCCTTGACGTGAGAGGACTGGCCAGGTCCAGTTGTCTTAACCTCAGAACCTTTATCCAGCTCTCTGTGGGCAATGAGCTGTTCTGTAGTGGTTTAGTATTAGTGGAACTATTTAACCCCAACCTTACTGGTGGTAGTACTATTTAACCCTACCTTACTGTGGTAGTACTATTTAACCCCTACCTGACTGGTGGTAGTACTATTTAACCCCTACCTTACTGGTGGTAGTACTATTTAACCCCTACCTTACTGGTGGTAGTACTATTTAACCCCTACCTTACTGGTGGTAGTACTATTTAACCCCTACCTTACTGGTGGTAGTACTATTTAACCCCAACCTTACTGGTGGTAGTACTATTTAACCCCTACCTTACTGGTGGTAGTACTATTTAACCCTACCTTACTGTGGTAGTACTATTTAACCCCTACCTGACTGGTGGTAGTACTATTTAACCCCTACCTTACTGGTGGTAGTACTATTTAACCCCTACCTTACTGGTGGTAGTACTATTTAACCCCTACCTTACTGGTGGTAGTACTATTTAACCCCTACCTTACTGGTGGTAGTACTATTTAACCCCAACCTTACTGGTGGTAGTACTATTTAACCCCTACCTTACTGGTGCTAGTACTATTTAACCCTACCTTACTGTGGTAGTACTATTTAACCCCTACCTGACTGGTGGTAGTACTATTTAACCCCTACCTTACTGGTGGTAGTACTATTTAACCCCTACCTTACTGTCAGTAGTACTATTTAACCCCTACCTTACTGTGGTAGTACTATTTAACCCTACCTTACTGTGGTAGTACTATTTAACCCCTACCTGACTGGTGGTAGTACTATTTAACCCCTACCTTACTGGTGGTAGTACTATTTAACCCCTACCTTACTGGTGGTAGTACTATTTAACCCCTACCTTACTGTCAGTAGTACTATTTAACCCTACCTTACTTACTGTTGGTAGTACTATTTAACCCCTACCTTACTGTTGGTAGTACTATTTAACCCCTACCTTACTTACTGTTGGTAGTACTATTTAACCCCTACCTTACTGTTGGTAGTACTATTTAACCCTACCTTACTGTCAGTAGTACTATTTAACCCCTACCTTACTGTCAGTAGTACTAATTAACCCCTACCTTACTGGTGGTAGTACTATTTAACCCCTACCTTACTGTCAGTAGTACTATTTAACCCCAACCTTACTGGTGGTAGTACTATTTAACCCTACCTTACTGTTGGTAGCACTATTTAACCCCTACCTTACTGGTGGTAGTACTATTTAACCCCTACCTTACTGTGGTAGTACTATTTAACCCCTACCTTACTGGTGGTAGTACTATTTAACCCCTACCTTACTGGTGGTAGTACTATTTAACCCTACCTTACTGTCAGTAGTACTATTTAACCCCTACCTTACTGTCAGTAGTACTATTTAACCCCTACCTTACTGTCAGTAGTACTATTTAACCCCTACCTTACTGTCAGTAGTACTATTTAACCCTACCTTACTGTCAGTAGTACTATTTAACCCCTACCTTACTGTTGGTAGTACTATTTAACCCCTACCTTACTGTCAGTAGTACTATTTAACCCCTACCTTACTGTGGTAGTACTATTTAACCCCTACCTTACTGGTGGTAGTACTATTTAACCCCTACCTTACTGGTGGTAGTACTATTTAACCCTACCTTACTGTCAGTAGTACTATTTAACCCTACCTTACTGGTGGTAGTACTATTTAACCCCTACCTTACTGTCAGTAGTACTATTTAACCCCAACCTTACTGTGGTAGTACTATTTAACCCCTACCTTACTGGTGGTAGTACTATTTAACCCCTACCTTACTGTTGGTAGTACTATTTAACCCTACCTTACTGGTGGTAGTACTATTTAACCCCTACCTTACTGTGGTAGTACTATTTAACCCCTACCTTACTGGTGGTAGTACTATTTAACCCCTACCTTACTGGTGGTAGTACTATTTAACCCCAACCTTACTGTCAGTAGTACTATTTAACCCCTACCTTACTGTCAGTAGTACTATTTAACCCCTACCTTACTGTCAGTAGTACTATTTAACCCTACCTTACTGGTGGTAGTACTATTTAACCCTATCTTACTGTTGGTAGTACTATTTAACCCCTACCTTACTGTCAGTAGTACTATTTAACCCCTACCTTACTGTCAGTAGTACTATTTAACCCCTACCTTACTGTCAGTAGTACTATTTAACCCCTACCTTACTGTCAGTAGTACTATTTAACCCCAACCTTACTGGTGGTAGTACTATTTAACCCCTACCTTACTGTCAGTAGTACTATTTAACCCCTACCTTACTGGTGGTAGTACTATTTAACCCCTACCTTACTGTCAGTAGTACTATTTAACCCCTACCTTACTGTCAGTAGTAATTTTTAACCCCTACCTTACTGTCAGTAGTACTATTTAACCCCTACCTTACTGTTGGTAGCACCATTTAACCCTACCTTACTGTCAGTAGTACTATTTAACCCCTACCTGACTGGTGGTAGTACTATTTAACCCCAACTTTACTGGTGGTAGTACTATTTAACCCCTACCTTACTGTCAGTAGTACTATTTAACCCCTACCTTACTGTGGTAGTACTATTTAACCCCAACCTTACTGGTGGTAGTACTATTTAACCCCTACCTTACTGTGGTAGTACTATTTAACCCCAACCTTACTGGTGGTAGTACTATTTAACCCCTACCTTACTGTCAGTAGTACTATTTAACCCCTACCTTACTGTGGTAGTACTATTTAACCCCAACCTTACTGGTGGTAGTACTATTTAACCCCTACCTTACTGTCAGTAGTACTATTTAACCCCTACCTTACTGTCAGTAGTACTATTTAACCCCTACCTTACTGTCAGTAGTACTATTTAACCCCAACCTTACTCTCAGTAGTACTATTTAACCCCTACCTTACTGTCAGTAGTACTATTTAACCCCAACCTTACTGTCAGTAGTACTATTTAACCCCAACCTTACTGTCAGTAGTACTATTTAACCCTACCTTACTGGTGGTAGTACTATTTAACCCCTACCTTACTGTCAGTAGTACTATTTAACCCCTACCTTACTGTCAGTAGTACTATTTAACCCCTACCTTACTGTCAGTAGTACTATTTAACCCCTACCTTACTGTCAGTAGTACTATTTAACCCCTACCTTACTGTCAGTAGTACTATTTAACCCCTACCTTACTGTCAGTAGTACTGTATAAGGTCTACCTTACTGGTGGTAGTACCTTACTGTCAGTAGTACTGTATAAGGTCTACCTTTCTGGTAGCGGTGGCTATAGAGAGAGGGAGAGAGTATTTCCCTTTCGTTTATTGTTAATTCTATTTGCTTTGGCAATGTAAGTGTCTTTTTTCCTATGCCAATAAAGCACGAGAGAGATTTCTTGCATATTCTGTATGTGTATTTGGCAATGTTAACACATGTTTCCCATGCCAATAAAGCCCATTGAATTGAATTGAAGAGAGAGAGAGAGAGAGAGAGAGAGAGAGAGAGAGAGAGAGAGAGAACACACTGGCCAGTCGTTTCCTACGTCTGTATGACAAATGGCCCTCAGATCTTCCGGCTGACCTCTCTCATCTAATCGAGCTAATCTCCCTTTACCTTAATCCTAAAATAACACTCCATAATCCAGGCAGTAATCAACCGTGAACCTGATGGAGAATAGAACTAGAATGGGGGAACTGAACATGAATCTGTCTTTAGTTAAGTGGGTTTTTGAGTCGAGGAATAGATCTGTCTCGACTCATAACCAACTTCTTTCTCGACTCATATTCCTCTCTCTCTCTCTCTTTATCTCACTGTCTCTCTCTCTCTTTATCTCTCTGTCTCTGTCTCTCTCTTTATCTCACTGTCTCTTTATCTCTCTGTCTCTCACTCCTCTCTCTTCTTCTCTCTGTCCCCTGTCTCTTTCCCCCTGTCCCCTGTCCCAGCTCAGTACAATTACATAAGCTAATAGGAAAGAGATATCCTTTTTTTCCCCCCATGTACAACCCTCCTCTTCACCCCCCCCCCCCCCCCCCCAGCCTGCAATACTGAAACCCCCTCCTCCCCCCCTTGTTCCCTATCTCCCCCACCGGCATTAAATATGTAAAATTAGCATTTGAACTAGAAGACATTTCTGTGTCGCCCTGTCCTGCTCCACTCTCCCTCTCTCCTTCGCTCGGAGCTCAGAACTGCGTGACAGAATGCTCATCCACGCATACTATATCGCATTTGGGCGTCGTCGCTATAGTTACCCCCCCCCGACTGGGTAAAAGGGGGGTTGGAGGCGAAGGAGTTTACGTCCCAAATATTCCCTATGTAGTGCACTACTTTTTGACCAAAGACCTATGACCCCTGGTCAAAAGTAGTGCACTACATAGGGAATAGTGTGCCAGCTGGGACACAGAGGGAGAGAAGGTGTAGCAGAGTGTGAAAGATTGTATTTATTTTTTATTTAGTGACTTTAGCCAGAGAGTGACCACACCAGTGTGTGTGTGTGTGTCTGAATGAGGGACCAATGAGATGACAGAAGGCCAGAGAGAGAAATGAACAGTGGAAATATGATGTTCAGTTGAACGTGTTCTGAATGAGGGACCAACGAGATGACAGTAATGTGATGTTCTGAATGAGGGACCAATGAGATGACAGTAATGTGATGTTCAGTTGAACGTGTTCTGAATGAGGGACCAATGAAATGACAGTAATGTGATGTTCTGAATGAGGGACCAATGAGATGACAGTAATGTGATGTTCTGAATGAGGGACCAATGAGATGACAGAAATGTGATGTTCTGAATGAGGGACCAATGAGATGACAGAAATGTGATGTTCAGGTGAACATGTTGTGAATGAGGGACCAATGAGATGACAGTAATGTGATGTTCTGAATGAGGGACCAATGAGAAGACAGTAATGTGATGTTCTGAATGAGAGACCAATGAGATGACAGTAATGTGATGTTCAGTTGAACGTGTTCTGAATGAGGGACCAATGAGATGACAGTAATGTGATGTTCTGAATGAGGGACCAATGAGATGACAGAAATGTGATGTTCAGGTGAACGTGTTGTGAATGAGGGACCAATGAGATGACAGTAATGTGATGTTCTGAATGAGGGACCAATGAGATGACAGTAATGTGATGTTCTGAATGAGGGACCAATGAGATGACAGTAATGTGATGTTCTGAATGAGGGACCAATGAGATGACAGTAATGTGATGTTCTGAATGAGGGACCAATGAGATGACAGTAATGTGATGTTCTGAATGAGGGACCAACGAGATGACAGTAATGTGATGTTCTGAATGAGGGACCAATGAGATGACAGTAATGTGATGTTCAGTTGAACGTGTTCTGAATGAGGGACCAATGAAATGACAGTAATGTGATGTTCTGAATGAGGGACCAATGAGATGACAGTAATGTGATGTTCTGAATGAGGGACCAATGAGATGACAGAAATGTGATGTTCTGAATGAGGGACCAATGAGATGACAGAAATGTGATGTTCAGGTGAACATGTTGTGAATGAGGGACCAATGAGATGACAGTAATGTGATGTTCTGAATGAGGGACCAATGAGAAGACAGTAATGTGATGTTCTGAATGAGAGACCAATGAGATGACAGTAATGTGATGTTCAGTTGAACGTGTTCTGAATGAGGGACCAATGAGATGACAGTAATGTGATGTTCTGAATGAGGGACCAATGAGATGACAGAAATGTGATGTTCAGGTGAACGTGTTGTGAATGAGGGACCAATGAGATGACAGTAATGTGATGTTCTGAATGAGGGACCAATGAGATGACAGTAATGTGATGTTCTGAATGAGGGACCAATGAGATGACAGTAATGTGATGTTCTGAATGAGGGACCAATGAGATGACAGTAATGTGATGTTCTGAATGAGGGACCAATGAGATGACAGTAATGTGATGTTCTGAATGAGGGACCAATGAGATGACAGTAATGTGATGTTCTGAATGAGGGACCAATGAGATGACAGTAATGTGATGTTCTGAATGAGGGACCAATGAGATGACAGTAATGTGATGTTCTGAATGAGGGACCAATGAGATGACAGTAATGTGATGTTCTGAATGAGAGACCAATGAGATGACAGTAATGTGATGTTCTGAATGAGGGACCAATGAGATGACAGTAATGTGATGTTCTGAATGAGGGACCAATGAGATGACAGTAATGTGATGTTCTGAATGAGAGACCAATGAGATGACAGTAATGTGATGTTCTGAATGAGGGACCAATGAAATGACAGTAATGTGATGTTCTGAATGAGGGACCAATGAGATGACAGTAATGTGATGTTCTGAATGAGGGACCAATGAGATGACAGAAATGTGATGTTCTGAATGAGGGACCAATGAGATGACAGAAATGTGATGTTCAGGTGAACATGTTGTGAATGAGGGACCAATGAGATGACAGTAATGTGATGTTCTGAATGAGGGACCAATGAGAAGACAGTAATGTGATGTTCTGAATGAGAGACCAATGAGATGACAGTAATGTGATGTTCAGTTGAACGTGTTCTGAATGAGGGACCAATGAGATGACAGTAATGTGATGTTCTGAATGAGGGACCAATGAGATGACAGAAATGTGATGTTCAGGTGAACGTGTTGTGAATGAGGGACCAATGAGATGACAGTAATGTGATGTTCTGAATGAGGGACCAATGAGATGACAGTAATGTGATGTTCTGAATGAGGGACCAATGAGATGACAGTAATGTGATGTTCTGAATGAGGGACCAATGAGATGACAGTAATGTGATGTTCTGAATGAGGGACCAATGAGATGACAGTAATGTGATGTTCTGAATGAGGGACCAATGAGATGACAGTAATGTGATGTTCTGAATGAGGGACCAATGAGATGACAGTAATGTGATGTTCTGAATGAGGGACCAATGAGATGACAGTAATGTGATGTTCTGAATGAGGGACCAATGAGATGACAGTAATGTGATGTTCTGAATGAGAGACCAATGAGATGACAGTAATGTGATGTTCTGAATGAGGGACCAATGAGATGACAGTAATGTGATGTTCTGAATGAGGGACCAATGAGATGACAGTAATGTGATGTTCTGAATGAGGGACCAATGAGATGACAGTAATGTGATGTTCAGTTGAAGGAACATGGTTGGAGTTAAAACCTACAGGAGGGTTTATCTCCAGGAACAGGGTTGGAGTTAAAACCTACAGGAGGGTTTCTCTCCAGGAACAGGGTTGGAGTTAAAACCTACAGGAGGGTTTCTCTCCAGGAACAGGGTTGGAGTTAAAACCTACAGGAGGGTTTCCCTCCAGGAACAGGGTTGGAGTTGAAACCTACAGGAGGGTTTATCTCCAGGAACAGGGTTGGAGTTAAAACCTACAGGAGGTTTATCTCTTTAGGAACAGGGTTGGAGTTCAAACCTACAGGAGGGTCTCTCTCCAGGAACAGGGTTGAAGTTAAAACCTACAGGAGGGTCTCTCTCCAGGAACAGGGTTGTAGTTTAAACCTACAGGAGGGTTTCTCTCCAGGAACAGGGTTGGAGTTGAAACCTACAGGAGGGTGTCTCTCCAGGAACAGGGTTGAAGTTAAAACCTACAGGAGGGTCTCTCTCCAGGAACAGGGTTGTAGTTAAAACCTACAGGAGGGTTTCTCTCCAGGAACAGGGTTGGAGTTGAAACCTACAGGAGGGTGTCTCTCCAGGAACAGGGTTGTAGTTGAAACCTACAGTAGGGTCTCTCTCCAGGAACAGGGTTGGAGTTAAAACCTACAGGAGGTTTATCTCTTTAGGAACAGGGTTGGAGTTAAAAACCTACAGGAGGGTTTCTCTCCAGGAACAGGGTTGGAGTTTAAACCTACAGGAGGGTCTCTCTCCAAGAACAGGGTTGGAGTTTAAACCTACAGGAGGGTCTATCTCCAGGAAAAGGGTTGGAGTTAAAACCTTCAGGAGGGTCTCTCTCCAGGAACAGGGTTGGAGTTTAAACCTACAGGAGGGTCTATCTCCAGGAAAAGGGTTGGAGTTAAAACCTTCAGGAGGGTCTCTCTCCAAGAACAGGGTTGGAGTTTAAACCTACAGGAGGGTCTATCTCCAGGAACAGGGTTGGAGTTAAAACCTTCAGGAGGGTCTCTCACCAAGAACAGGGTTGGAGTTTAAACCTACAGGAGGGTTTCTCTCCAGGAACAAGGTTGGTGAAACCTGCTAAAATAGCCTTCAGTCTGTATTGAAAGATGGAGATCAGCTCCTCTAAATGTATTAGAACTGTAGAACTCTATGGAGACTCCCTTCTGATATTCAACAACCTCTTCTGAGGTCATAGCTAGATTCTCAATTGGACTCAATTAAACTATTTTGATAAAACATTTTTTGATTATTAGTGAGTCTTATGATTGTTACAAGCCCTGAATTAATGTGATTATTGATGACTGATTATTGATGACTGATTATTGATGACTGATTATTGATGACTGATTATTGATGTCTGATTATTGATGAATGATTATTGATGACTGATTATTGATGACTGATTATTGATGACTGATTATTGATGACTGATATGCAGTGTATTGACCTTACATTGTACAACAAAGTTTATTTAGAGAAAGAAATCAAGATATGTATCATGAATCGACAGTTAGCTTAAAACAAAAATCAAGATTAGATTTGTCGGCCTTATCGCCCAGCCCTAGTGTCAATTCATTTAGCTTAATAAAACAAAATCAAGATTAGATTTGTCGGCCTTATCGCCCAGCCCTAGTGTCAATTCATTAAGCTTAATAAAACAAAATCAAGATTAGATTTGTCGGCCTTATCGCCCAGCCCTAGTGTCAATTCATTAAGCTTAATAAAACAAAATCAAGATTAGATTTGTCGTCCTTATCGCCCAGCCCTAGTGTCAATTCATTTAGCTTAATAAAACAAAATCACGATTAGATTTGTCGGCCTTATCGCCCAGCCCTAGTGTCAATTCATTTAGCTTAATAAAACAAAATCAAGATTAGATTTGTCGGCCTTATCGCCCAGCCCTAGTGTCAATTCATTTAGCTTAATAAAACAAAATCACGATTAGATTTGTCGGCCTTATCGCCCAGCCCTAGTGTCAATTCGTTAACAGGTGAGCGGAGGAGTTTCCTCTTCTCCTTGATTGGTTCGTTCAGCGTTCATTATATTTAAATGTCTTATATTTTATATGTATTGTATTTATATTTTATATACATACATTTATGAGTATTATATTTCTAAGTATTATATTTATATGTATTATAATTCTATATATTATATTTATATGTTTTATATTTATATATATTATATTTATATATATTATATTTATATGTATTATATTTATATATATTATATTTATATGTGTTACATTTTATATTAATTATATTTATACGTATTATATTTATATGTATTATATTTATATGTATTATATTTATATATATTATATTTATATGTGTTATATTTATATATATTATATTTATATGTATTATATTTATATGTATTATATTTATATGTATTATATTTTATACGTATTATATTTTATACGTATTATATTTATATGTATTATATTTATATGTATTATATTTATATACATTATATTTATACGTATTATATTTATATATATTATATTTATATGTATTATATTTTATACGTATTATATTTATATGTATTATATTTTATACGTATTATATTTTATACGTATTATATTTATATGTATTATATTTATATGTATTATATTTATATGTATTATATTTATATGTATTATATTTTATACGTATTATATTTATATGTATTATATTTATATGTATTATATTTATACGTATTATATTTATATGTATTATATTTTATACGTATTATATTTATATGTATTATATTTATATGTATTATATTTATATGTATTATATTTATATGTATTATATTTTATACGTATTATATTTATATGTATTATATTTATATATATTATATTTTATATGTATTATATTTATATGTATTATATTTTATATATATTATATTTTATACGTATTATATTTATATGTATTATATTTATATGTATTATATTTTATACGTATTATATTTATATATATTATATTTATATGTATTATATATATATACATTATATTTATATGTATTATATTTATATACATTATATTTATATGTATTATATTTATATACATTATATTTATATGTATTATATTTATATACATTATATTTATATGTATTATATTTATATACATTATATTTATATGTATTATATTTATATACATTATATTTATATGTATTATATTTATATACATTATATTTATACGTATTATATTTATATGTATTATATTTATACGTATTATATTTATATGTATTATATTTATATGTATTATATTTTATACGTATTATATTTATATATATTATATTTATATGTATTATATTTATATACATTATATTTATATGTATTATATTTATATACATTATATTTATATGTATTATATTTATATACATTATATTTATATGTATTATATTTATATACATTATATTTATATGTATTATATTTATATACATTATATTTATATGTATTATATTTTATACGTATTATATTTTATACGTATTATATTTATATGTATTATATTTATATGTATTATATTTATATGTATTATATTTATATGTATTATATTTATATACATTATATTTATATATATTATATTTATATGTATTATATTTATATGTATTATATTTATATGTATTATATTTATATGTATTATATTTATATGTATTATATTTTATACGTATTATATTTATATGTATTATATTTATATATATTATATTTATATGTATTATATTTATATACATTATATTTATATATATTATATTTATATGTATTATATTTATATGTATTATATTTATATGTATTATATTTTATACGTATTATATTTATATGTATTATATTTATATATATTATATTTATATGTATTATATTTATATATATTATATTTATATGTATTATATTTATATGTATTATATTTATATGTATTATATTTATATGTATTATATTTATATGTATTATATTTTATACGTATTATATTTATATGTATTATATTTATATATATTATATTTATATGTATTATATTTATATACATTATATTTATATATATTATATTTATATGTATTATATTTATATGTATTATATTTATATGTATTATATTTTATACGTATTATATTTATATGTATTATATTTATATATATTATATTTATATGTATTATATTTATATACATTATATTTATATATATTATATTTATATGTATTATATTTATATATATTATATTTATATGTATTATATTTATATATATTATATTTATATATATTATATTTATTTGTATTATATTTACATGTATTATATTTACATGTATTATATTTATATATATTATATTTATATATATTAAATTTATATATATTATATTTATATGTATTATATTTATATATATTATATTTATATATATTATATTTATATGTATTATATTTATATGTATTATATTTATATGTATTATATTTATATGTATTATATTTATATAAATTATATTCATATGTATTATATTTATATGTATTATATTTATAGATATTATATTTATATGTATTATATTTATATATATTATATTTATATATATTATATTTATATGTATTATATTTATATGTATTATATTTATATGTATTATATTTTATATAATAGTGGAGCCTCATTTCATACATCTGTTTCTACGTTTCCCTGTCCTCCCTGCCTCTCCTCCATTACCTTTCACCTGTTTACAAAATAAGGAGGCGAGAACGGAGGAGAGGACGCGGGGAGTCGAGCAGAACCAATTGAGAACCGCCCTCAGTCCAACACACACAGTCAATGATGCTCCAGTATGTTCTGTCATCACAGGTCAAAAGGGCCTTGCAGTAAAAAGGTGACAGTACAGTGTGTGTGTGTGTGTGTGTGTGTGTGTGTGTGTGTGTGTACCTTGTTGGACAGTTCCGTAGAGAGTTGATGACACGTGTGTGTGTGTGTGTGTGTGTGTGTGTGTACCTTGTTGGACAGTTCCGTAGAGAGTTGATGACACGTGTGTGTGTGTGTGTGTGTGTATGTGTGTGTACCTTGTTGGACAGTTCCGTAGAGAGTTGATGACACGTTAGAGAAAGACCCCAATGAGCTTCACTAGTGCAGCAGCAGCCTCCCATGACCTTTGACCTATAGGCTGCTGGTCGTCTTCCGCTGTCTCTCCTCTCACCAACACAGCGGTGGTGGGATGACACGTGTCTGAGTGTGTGTGTGTGTGTGTGTGTGTGTGTGTGTGTGTGTGTGTGTCTGCAGTCTGTAATTTCAAACAACTTGAGGTATTTATTTATTTAACCTTTAATTAACCTTTATTTAACCAGGCAAGTCAGTTAAGAACACAATCTTATTTACAATGACGGCCTAGGAACTGCCTTGTTCAGGGGCAGAACGACAGATTTTTAACTTGTCGGCCCAGGGATTCGATCTAGCAACCTTTTGGTTACTCTCTAACCACTAGGTTACCTGCCGTCCCTACACTCTAACCACTAGGCTACCTGCCGTCTCTACACTCTAACCACTAGGTTAACTGCCTCCTCTACACTCTAACCACTAGGTTAACTGCCTCCTCTACACTCTAACCACTAGACTACCTGCCTCCTCTACACTCTAACCACTAGGTTACCTGCCGTCCCTACACTCTAACCACTAGGCTACCTGCCGTCTCTACACTCTAACCACTAGGTTAACTGCCTCCTCTACACTCTAACCACTAGGCTACCTGCCTCCTCTACACTCTAACCACTAGGCTACCTGCCTCCTCTACACTCTAACCACTAGGCTACCTGCCTCCTCTACACTCTAACCACTAGGCTACCTGCCTCCTCTACACTCTAACCACTAGGCTACCTGCCGTCTCTACACTCTAACCACTAGGTTAACTGCCGCCCCTACACTCTAACCACTAGGTTACCTGCCTCCTCTACACTCTAACCACTAGGCTACCTGCCTCCTCTACACTCTAACCACTAGGTTACCTGCCGTCCCTACACTCTAACCACTAGGCTACCTGCCGTCCCTACACTCTAACCACTAGGCTACCTGCCGTCCCTACACTCTAACCACTAGGCTACCTGCCTCCTCTACACTCTAACCACTAGGTTACCTGCCTCCTCTACACTCTAACCACTAGGTTACCTGCCTCCTCTACACTCTAACCACTAGGCTACCTGCCTCCTCTACACTCTAACCACTCGGCTACCTGCCACCTCTACACTCTAACCACTAGGCTACCTGCCGTCCCTACACTCTAACCACTAGGCTACCTGCCTCCTCTACACTCTAACCACTAGACTACCTGCCGTCCATACACTCTAACCACTAGACTACCTGCCTCCTCTACACTCTAACCACTAGACTACCTGCCGTCCATACACTCTAACCACTAGACTACCTGCCTCCTCTACACTCTAACCACTAGACTACCTGCCGTCCCTACACTCTAACCACTAGGCTACCTGCCGACCATACACTCTAACCACTTGGTTACCTGCCTCCTCTACACTCTAACCACTAGGCTACCTGCCACCTCTACACTCTAACCACTAGACTACCTGCCTCCTCTACACTCTAACCACTAGACTACCTGCCGTCCCTACACTCTAACCACTAGGCTACCTGCCGACCATACACTCTAACCACTAGACTACCTGCCGTCCCTACACTCTAACCACTAGGCTACCTGCCGACCATACACTCTAACCACTAGACTACCTGCCTCCTCTACACTCTAACCACTAGGCTACCTGCCGACCATACACTCTAACCACTAGACTACCTGCCGTCCCTACACTCTAACCACTAGGCTACCTGCCGACCATACACTCTAACCACTAGACTACCTAGTTTCTATTGGGTAGAAATACCAAGTTGCTGCAAGTTGAACTCTCTCAATATTATTTTATGTATAGTAGATCTATCTATCTCTATCAGGAGGATACAGATGAGAGATGTCCGCACCCCAAACTGCATCCAATTCCCTATTTAGTGCACACTACGAATAATAGGGTGTTTTTTGGGGGGTGGGGGGGACATGGACCCAGTTTTCAGAAGTCTGTCCTCCAACCTGTTCCTGATTCAGCTCTACAGAACGACGACATGGACCCAGTTTTCAGAAGTCTGTCCTCCAACCTGTTTCAGATTCAGCTCTACAGAACGACGACATGGACCCAGTTTTCAGAAGTCTGTCCTCCAACCTGTTTCAGATTCAGCTCTACAGAACGACGACATGGACCCAGTTTTCAGAAGTCTGTCCTCCAACCTGTTCCTGATTCAGCTCTACAGAACGACGACATGGACCCAGTTTTCAGAAGTCTGTCCTCCAACCTGTTCCTGATTCAGCTCTACAGAACGACGACATGGACCCAGTTTTCAGAAGTCTGTCCTCCAACCTGTTCCTGATTCAGCTCTACAGAACGACGACATGGACCCAGTTTTCAGAAGTCTGTCCTCCAACCTGTTTCAGATTCAGCTCTACAGAACGACGACATGGACCCAGTTTTCAGAAGTCTGTCCTCCAACCTGTTTCAGATTCAGCTCTACAGAACGACGACATGGACCCAGTTTTCAGAAGTCTGTCCTCCAACCTGTTTCAGATTCAGCTCTACAGAACGACGACATGGACCCAGTTTTCAGAAGTCTGTCCTCCAACCTGTTTCAGATTCAGCTCTACAGAACGACGACATGGACCCAGTTTTCAGAAGTCTGTCCTCCAACCTGTTTCAGATTCAGCTCTACAGAACGACGACATGGACCCAGTTTTCAGAAGTCTGTCCTCCAACCTGTTTCAGATTCAGCTCTACAGAACGACGACATGGACCCAGTTTTCAGAAGTCTGTCCTCCAACCTGTTTCAGATTCAGCTCTACAGAACGACGACATGGACCCAGTTTTCAGAAGTCTGTCCTCCAACCTGTTCCAGATTCAGCTCTACAGAACGACGACATGGACCCAGTTTTCAGAAGTCTGTCCTCCAACCTGTTTCTGATTCAGCTCTACAGAACGACGACATGGACCCAGTTTTCAGAAGTCTGTCCTCCAACCTGTTTCAGATTCAGCTCTACAGAACGACGACATGGACCCAGTTTTCAGAAGTCTGTCCTCCAACCTGTTTCAGATTCAGCTCTACAGAACGACGACATGGACCCAGTTTTCAGAAGTCTGTCCTCCAACCTGTTTCTGATTCAGCTCTACAGAACGACGACATGGACCCAGTTTTCAGAAGTCTGTCCTCCAACCTGTTTCAGATTCAGCTCTACAGAACGACGACATGGACCCAGTTTTCAGAAGTCTGTCCTCCAACCTGTTTCAGATTCAGCTCTACAGAACGACGACATGGACCCAGTTTTCAGAAGTCTGTCCTCCAACCTGTTTCAGATTCAGCTCTACAGAACGACGACATGGACCCAGTTTTCAGAAGTCTGTCCTCCAACCTGTTTCAGATTCAGAACAAGAACAACTTGAGACCTTCTCTTTGAAACTCTCAACGCCAGTCCCCTGTGTGTGTGTGTGTGTGTGTGTGTGTGTGTGTGTGTGTGTGTGTGTGTGTGGTGTGTGTGTGTTTGCGTGTCAACCTCCACATGTTTCTATTTCCCCTCCCCTCCCTCCCACCTCTCTTCTCCTATACTCATAGAGAAACAGCCCGGGTCATTACAAGCCTATTCATTACCTTGGTCATTACACATAGGAACTGCCCTCTGCTGCCTATCCCAGGGCCCTAGGGCCACACACGGGATCCTGTGGCCCAGTATCGTGTGTGTGTGTGTGTGTGTGTGTGTGTGTGTAATGAGTGTAAGAGACCTAATAGGTCATTTTCTGCCCTCTGCTAAAGTGGTCCAACCTGAATTACCCTCTTCAAAGAAACGTCCACTTCCTAACGGGTGTCCCCTGTGTGTGTGTGTGTGTGTGTGTGTGTCGACCACCACATAAGTGATTGTTCTCTGAGACTGCAGTGACAATTATTCATAATGAGAGAGAGAGAGAGAGAGAGAGAGAGAGAGAGAGAGAGAGAGAGAGAGAGAGAGAGAGAGAGAGAGAGAGAGAGAGAGAGAGAGAGAGAGAGAGAGAGAGAGGAGAGAGAGAGAGAGAGAGAGAGAGAGAGAGAGAGAGAGAGAGAGAGAGAGAGAGAGAGAGAGAGAGAGAGAGAGAGAGAGAGAGAGAGAGAGAGAGAGAGATACACTGAGATACTGGGGAGGGAGAGTAGGAGCCAGTAAGAAAGTGGAAGAGTGTCAAACAGAGAGAGATTGGGGATATATGAGATGGGGTGAAGAAGAGAGGAGGGAGATTTAAAGAGAGGAGGGAGATTTAAAGAGAGGAGGGAGATTTAAAGAGAGGAGATAGATTTAAAGAGAGGGAGAAGAAGAAAGGAAAAGAACAAGTCTGTTTTAATTTATAAGGAAGGTCCTGGGGGGAGGAGAAGATAATGACAACGTGTTTTCTATTCTACAATGTCATTATCTGAGTCTGCAACAATCCTTTACACAGGTCAAGAAAAGTGAAACTCCGCCAGCTAATTTAAGGCATTGTTTAGTAGGTAAACACCAGCTAATTTAAGGCATTGTTTAGTAGGTAAACACCAGGCTAATTTAAGGCATTGTTTAGTAGGTAAACACCAGCTAATTTAAGGCATTGTTTAGTAGGTAAACACCAGCTAATTTAAGGCATTGGTTAGTAGGTAAACACCAGATTAATTAAGGCATTTAGTAGGTAAAACACCCAGCTAATTTAAGCATTGTTTTAGTAGGTAAACACCAGCTAATTTAAAGGCATTGTTTAGTAGGTAAACACCAGCTAATTTAAGGCATTGTTTAGTAGGTAAACACCAGGCTAATTTAAGGCATTGTTTAGTAGGTAAACACCAGCTAATTTAAGGCATTGTTAGTAGGTAAACACCAGGCTAATTTAAGGCATTGTTTAGTAGGTAAACACCAGCTAATTTAAGGCATTGTTTAGTAGGTAAACACCAGCTAATTTAAGGCATTGGTTAGTAGGTAAACACCAGATTAATTTAAGGCATTGTTTAGTAGGTAAACACCAGCTAATTTAAGGCATTGTTTAGTAGGTAAACACCAGCTAATTTAAAGGCATTGTTTAGTAGGTAAACACCAGCTAATTTAAGGCATTGTTTAGTAGGTAAACACAGGCTAATTTAAGGCATTGTTTAGTAGGTAAACACAGCTAATTTAAGGCATTGTTTAGTAGGTAACACCAGCTAATTTAAGGCATTGTTTAGTAGGTAAACACCAGGTAGCCACTCCTATGACCACTAGTCAGGTAACCACTCCTATGACCACTAGTCAGGTAACACTCCAATAACACCAGTCAGGTAACCACTCCTATGGCCACTCCTATGACCACTAGTCAGGTAACCACTCCTATGACCACCAGTCAGGTAACCACTCCTATGACCACTCCTATGACCACCAGTCAGGTAGCCACTCCTATGACCACTAGTCAGGTAACCACTCCTATGACCACCAGTCAGGTAACCACTCCTACGACCACCAGTCAGGTAACCACTCCTATGACCACCAGTCAGGTAACCACTCCTATGACCACTCCTATGACCACCAGTCAGGTAACCACTCCTATGACCACTCCTATTACCACCAGTCAGGTAACCACTCCTATGACCACCAGTCAGGTAGCCACTCCTATGACCACTCCTATGACCACCAGTCAGGTAATCCCTACTATGACCACCAGTCAGGTAACCACTCCTATGACACCAGTCAGGTAGCCACTCCTATGACCAACTCCTATGACCACCAGTCAGGTAGCCACTCCTATGACCACCAGTCAGGTAACCACTCCTATGACCACTCCTATGACCACCAGTCAGGTAACCACTCCTATGACCACTCCTATTACCACCAGTCAGGTAACCACTCCTATGACCACCAGTCAGGTAGCCACTCCTATGACCACCAGTCAGGTAGCCACTCCTATGACCACTCCTATGACCACCAGTCAGGTAACCCTACTATGACCACCAGTCAGGTAACCACTCCTATGACCACCAGTCAGGTAACCACTCCTATGACCACCAGTCAGGTAGCCACTACCTATGACCACCAGTCAGGTAACCACTCCTATGACCACCAGTCAGGTAACCACTCCTATGACCACCAGTCAGGTAGCCACTCCTATGACCACCAGTCCAGGTAGCCACTCCTATGACCACTCCTATGACCACCAGTCAGGTAACCCCTACTATGACCACCAGTCAGGTAACCACTCCTATGACCACCAGTCAGGTAGCCACTCCTATGACCACTCCTATGACCACCAGTCAGGTAATCCCTACTATGACCACCAGTCAGGTAACCACTCCTATGACCACCAGTCAGGTAACCACTCCTATGACCACCAGTCAGGTAGCCACTCCTAGCTAGCGTGTGCTACTTTCACACGGTGCGACCAGAACCAATCAAAACCCATTAACCTGATCAATGGAATCTTTAACCTCTCACTAACCACCGGACACGCTGTGACAGGGGCAACTACACACACACCCTGAAACACACACACCCTGCAACACACACACAGGCACACACACCCTGAAACACACACACACAAACCCTGAAACACACACACAGCACTGAGGCAGGATCGGATATCAGAGGTTATAGATAATAACCATACATCTAGTTAGAGTAAAACCATGTTAGATTAACTATAACGGGTTAGTACCGTGTGTGTGTGTGTGTGTGTGTGTGTGTGTGTGCGTGTGTGTGCGTGTGCGTGTGTGCGCGTGCGCGCGTGCGTGTGTCCGTAATTATTCAGAAATCCATGGGAAGCCCGACCTATTTAATTCAAGTCATAGCCTGAGGACGAACTAACCTGTGTTTCCTTTGGTCCTGGTAATATCCTGTCCAGTTTCATTACAGACAAAAACAGCTGGAAGATGGACATTGTTAGTGTTTCAAATGCCACCCTGTTGCCTATATAGTGCACTAGGGGCTCACACTACATAGTGAACAGGGCCCTTGGCGACGGCATTTGGGACGTATCCTTCTCTATTACCACTAGGAGACCCAGAATGTTGCATCTCAGGCCATCTGATTGGTTAGAAATACAGCACACACATACACACACATCCCCCCCCCCCCCCCCCCCACACACACACAAAGACACTATATCAATGGTCAACATCAACCACGCTTACTAGACAGGTATCACTTCCAAACCCTTGTAGTGTGTGTGTGTGTGTGTGTGTGTGTGTGTGTGTGTGTGTGTGTGTGTGTGTGTGTGTGTGTGTGTGTGTGTGTGTGTCCGTTCCATGTTCCCATCACGTGATGGGTGTGTTTTTCATAAAGAGTGACTCTCTGAAGGTGAGCGTGTCAGTTTAGACTACACTGACGGGCCCTTTCCCACCTGTGTGTGTGCTCTTGTTGTGGGAAGTGGTTTCTCGTAGCGCCAGGCCTCCTCAGGCCACAGACAGAGAAATCAGTCACAGATTGGAACGGAACGGAACGGAAACACACACACACACACACACACACACACACACACACACACACACACCCACTACAACGTGTAACATGCTAAGAGCTCTGATCACACATTCAATAATTACTGACCTTTCTTTCTGTTTTTCCTTTTTATTGTTCAACTTTCTCTTCTCTCCTTCCATCGCCCCCTTCTTTCCTCTTCCTCCTCTTCATCTCTGTTCTTTCCTACATTCCTCTTCCTCCTCTTCATCTCTCTTCTTCCCTCCATTCCTCTTCCTCCTCTTCATCTCTCTTCTTTCCCTACATTCCTCTTCCTCCTCTTCATCTCTGTTCTTTCCCTACATTCCTCTTCCTCTCTTCATCTCTGTTCTTTCCCTCCATTCCTCTCCCTCCTCTTCATCTCTCACCTTTCCCTCCATTCCTCTTCCTCCTCTTCATCTCTCTCCTTTCCCTCCATTCCTCTTCCTCCTCTCATCTCTCTCCTTTCCCTCCATTCCTCTTACCTCTTCCTCCACCTCTCTCCTTTCCCTCCATTCCTCTTCCTCCTCTTCATCTCTCTCCTTTCCCTCATTCCTCTTCCTCCTCTTCATCTCTGGGTTGGCGCCCCCCCTTGGGTTGTGCCGTGGCGGAGGTCTTTGTGGGCTATACTCAGCCTTGTCTCAGGATGGTAAGTTGGTGGTTGAAGATATCCCTCTAGTGGTGTGGGGGCTGTGCTTTGGCAAAGTGGGTGGGGTCAGCACCCTTCGGTTTGGCCCTGTCCGGGGGTGTCCTCGAGTGGGCCACAGTGTCTCTCCCTACCCCTCCTGTCTCAGCCTCCAGTATTTATGCTGCAGTAGTTTATGTGTCGGGGGGCTAGGGTCAGTTTGTTATATCTGGAGTACTTCTCCTGTCCTGTTCGGTGTCCTGTGTGAATCTAAGTGTGCGTTCTCTAATTCTCTCCTTCTCTCTTTCTCTCTCTCGGGAGGACCTGAGCCCTAGGACCATGCCCCAGGACTACCTGACATGATGACTCCTTGCTGTCCCCAGTCCACCTGGCTGTGCTGCTGCTCCAGTTTCAACTGTTCTGCCTTATTATTATTCGACCATGCTGGTCATTTATGAACATTTGAACATCTTGGCCATGTTCTGTTATAATCTCCACCCGGCACAGCCAGAAGAGGACTGGCCATCCCACATATGCTCTCTCTAATTTTCTCTTTCTTTCTCTCTCTCGCAGGAACTGCAGCCCTAGGACCATGCCCCAGGAATACCTGACATGATGACTCCTTGCTGTCCCCTGTCCACCTGACTGTGCTGCTGCTCCAGTTTCAACTATTCTGCCTTATTATTATTCGACCATGCTGGTCATCTATGAACATTTGAACATCTTGACCATGTTTTGTTATAATCTCCACCCGGCACAGCCAGAAGAGGACTGGCCACCCCACATAGCCTGGTTCCTCTCTAGGTTTCTTCCTAGGTTTTGGCCTTTCTAGGGAGTTTTTCCTAGCTCACCGTGCTTCTACACCTGCATTGCTTGCTGTTTGGGGTTTTAGGCTGGGTTTCTGTACAGCACTTTGAGATATCAGCTGATGTACGAAAGGGGCTATATAAATACATTTGATTTGATTTGATTTGATCTCTCTCCTTTCCCTCCATTCCTCTTCCTCCTCTTCATCTCTGTTCTTTCCCTCCATTCCTCTTCCTCCTCTTCATCTCTGTTCTTTCCCTCCATTCCTCTTCATCCTCTTCATCTCTGTTCTTTCCCTCCATTCCTCTTCCTCCTCTTCATCTCTGTTCTTTCCCTCCATTCCTCTTCCTCCTCTTCATCTCTCTCCTTTCCCTCCATTCCTCTTCCTCCTCTTCATCTCTGTTCTTTCACTCCATTCTCTTTCCCTCCTCTTCATCTCTCTCCCTTTCCCTCCATTCCTCTTCCTTCCTTCATCTCTGTTCTTTCCCTCCATTCCTCTTCCTCTTCATCTCTGTTCTTTCTCTCCATTCCTCTTCCTCCTCTTCATCTCTCTCCATTCCCTCCATTCCTCTTCCTCCTCTTCATCTCTGTTCTTTCCCTCCATTCCTCTTCCTCCTCTTCATCTCTCTCCTTTCCTCCATTCCTCTTCCTCCTCTTCTTCCATCTCTCTCCTTTCCCTCAATTCCCTTCCTCCGCTTCACATCTCTTTCCTTTCCCTCATTCCTCTCTCCCTTCATCTCTCATCGCTGTTCGTTCCCTCCATTCCTCTTCCTCCTCTCATCTCTCTCCTTTCCCTCCATTGCTCTTCCTCCTCTTCACCTCTCTCCTTTCCCTCCATTCCTCTTCCTCCTCTTCATCTCTCTCCTTTCCCTCCATTCCTCTTCCTCCTCTTCATCTCTCTCCTTTCCCTCCATTCCTCTTCCTCCACTCCACTCTTTTCTCTCTCATATTTCCTCTCTCCTTTCTCTCCATTTCTCTCTTTTCCCTCCATTCCTCTTCCTCCTCTTCATCTCTCTCCTTTCCCTCCATTTCTCTTTCTCCTCTTCATCTCTCTCCTTTCCCTCCATTCCTCTTCCTCCTCTTCATCTCTCATCGCTGTTCGTTCCCTCCATTCCTCTTCCTCCTCTCATCTCTCTCCTTTCCCTCGATTCCTCTTCCTCCTCCATCTCTCTCCTTTCCCTCCATTCCCCTTCCTCCTCTTCATCTCTCTCCTTTCCCTCCATTCCTCTTCCTCCTCTCCATCTCTCTCCTTTCCCTCCATTCCTCTTCCTCCTCTTCATTTCTCTCCTTTCCCTCCATTCCCTTCCTCCTCTTCATCTCTCTCCTTTCCCTCCATTCCTCTTCCTCCTCTTCATCTCTGTTCTTTCCCTCCATTCCTCTTCCTCCTCTTCATCTCTCTCCTTTCCCTCCATTCCTCTTCCTCCTCTTCATTTCTCTCCTTTCCCTCCATTCCTCTTCCTCCTCTTCATCTCTCACCTTTCCCTCCATTCCCTTCCTCCCTTCATCTCTCTCCTTTCCCTCCATTCCTCTTCCTCCTCTTCATCTCTGTTCTTCTCCCTCTTCATTCCTCTTCCTCTTCATCTCTGTTCTTTCTCTCCATTCCTCTTCCTCCTCTTCATCTTCCTGCCATTCCCTCCATTCCTCTTCCTCCTCTTCATCTCTGTTCTTTCCCTCCATTCCTCTTCCTCCTCTTCATCTCTCTCCTTTCCCTCCATTCCTCTTCCCTCCTCTTCATCTCTCTCCTTTCCCTCAATTCCTCTTCCTCCGCTTCATCTCTTTCCTTTCCCTCATTCCTCTTCCTCCTCTTCATCTCTCATCGCTGTTCGTTCCATTCCTCTTCCTCCTCTCATCTCTCTCCTTTCCCTCCATTGCTCTTCCTCCTCTTCACCTCTCTCCTTTCCCTCCATTCCTCTTCCTCCTCTTCATCTCTCTCCTTTCCCTCCATTCCTCTTCCTCCTCTTCATCTCACTTCTTTCCCTCCATTCCTCTTCCTCCTCTTCATTTCTCTTTCCCTCCATTCCTCTTCCTCCTCTTCATCTCTTCCTTTCCCTCCATTCCTCTTCCTCCTCTTCATCTCTCTCCTTTCCCTCCATTCCTCTTCCTCCTCTCATCTCTCTCTTTCCCTCCATTCCTCTTCCTCCTCTCATCTTCTCTCTTCCCTCCATTCCTCTTCCTCCTCTTCATCCTCCTCTCCCTTCATTTCCTTCCTCCTCTCCATCTCTCTCCTTTCCCTCCATTCCTCTTCCTCCTTCTTCATTTCTCTCCTTTCCCTCCATTCCTCTTCCTCCTCTTCATCTCTCACCTTTCCCTCCATTCCTCTTCCTCCTCTTCATCGCTCTCCTTTCCCTCCATTCCTCTTCCTCCTCTTCACCGCTCTCCTTTCCCTCCATTCCTCTTCCTCCTCTTCACCGCTCTCCTTTCCCTCCATTCCTCTTCCTCCTTCTTCTTCATCTCTTTCCTTTCCCTCCATTCCTCTTCCTCCTCTCCATCTCTCTCCTTTTCCCTCCATTCCTCTTCCTCCTTCTTCATCTTCTTTCCTTTCCTTCCATTCCTCTTCCTCCTCTCCATCTCTCTCCTTTCCCTCCATTCCTCTTCCTCCTCTTCCTCATCTCTTTCCTTTCCCTCCATTCCTCTTCCCTCCTCTCCATCTCTCTCCTTTCCCTCCATTCCTCTTCCTCCTCTTCATCTCTCTCCTTTCCCTCCATTCCTCTTCCTCCTGCCTCTCCATCTCTCTCCTTCCCTCCATTCCTCTTCCTCCTCTTCATCTCTCTCCTTCCCCTCCATTCCTCTTCCTCCTCTTCATCTCTCTCCTTCCCCTCCATTCCTCTTCCTCCTCTCCATCTCTCTCCTTTCCCTCCATTCCTCTTCCTCCTCTTCATCTCTCTCCTTTCCCTCCATTCCTCTTCCTCCTCTCCATCTCTCTCCTTCCCTCCATTCCTCTTCCTCCTCTTCATCTCTCTCCTTCCCCTCCATCTCCTTCATCCCTTTCCTTTCCCTCCATTCCTCTTCCTCCTCTCCATCTCTCTCCTTTCCCTCTCATTCCCTTCCTCCTCTTCATTTCTCTCCTTTCCCTCCATTCCTCTTCCTCCTCTTCATTTCTCTCCTTTCCCTCCATTCCTCTTCCTCCTCTCCATCTCTCTCCTTTCCCTCCATTCCTCTTCCCTCCCTTCATCTCTTTCCTTTCCCTCCATTCCTCTTCCTCCTCTCCATCTCACTTCTTTCCCTCCTTTATTCCTCTTCCTCCTCTTCATTTCTCTCTTTTCCCTCCATTCCTCTTCCTCCTCTTCATCTCTTCCTTCCCTCCATTCCTCTTCCTCCTCTTCATCTCTTTCCTTTCCTTCCATTCCTCTTCCTTCTCTCCATCTCTCTCCTTTCCCTCCATTCCTCTTCCTCCTCTTCATCTCTTTCCTTTCCCTCCATTCCCTTCCTCCTCTCCATCTCTCTCCCTTCCCTCCATTCCTCTTCCTCCTCTTCATCTCTCTCCTTTCCCTCCATTCCTCTTCCTCCTCTCCATCTCTCTCCTTCCCTCCATTCCTCTTCCTCCTCTTCATCTCTCTCCTTCCCCTCCATTCCTCTTCCTCCTCTTCATCTCTCTCCTTCCCCTCCATTCCCTTCCTCCTCTCCATCTTCCTTTCCCTCCATCCCTTCCTCCTCTTCATCTCTCTCCTTTCCCTCCATTCCTCTTCCTCCTCTCCATCTTCCTTCCCTCCATTCCTCTTCCTCCTTCTTCATCTCTCTCCTTCCCCTCCATTCCTCTTCATCTCTTTCCTTTCCCTCCATTCCTCTTCCTTCCTTCCACCTCCTTCCCTTCCCTCCATTCCTCTTCCTTCCTTCTTCATTTCTCTCCTTTCCCTCCATTCCTCTTCCTCCTCTTCATTTCTCTCCTTTCCCTCCATTCCTCTTCCTCCTCTCCATCTCTCTCCTTTCCCTCCATTCCTCTTCCTCCTCTTCATCCTCTTTCCTTTCCCTCCATTCCTCTTCCTCCTCTCCATCTCACTTCTTTCCCTCCATTCCTCTTCCTCCTCTTTTCATCTTCCTCTTCCTCCATTCCTCTTCCTCCTCTTCATCTCTCTCCTTCCCCTCCATTCCTCTTCCTCCTCTTCATCTCTTTCCTTTCCCCTCTATTTCCTTCCTCCTCTCCATCTCTCTCTTTTCCCTCCATTCCTCTTCCTCCTCTTCATTTCTCTCCTTTCCCTCCATTCCTCTTCCTCCTTCTTAATTTCTCTCCTTTCCCTCCATTCCTCTTCCTCCTCTCCATCTCTCTCCTTCCCCTCCATTCCTCTTCCTCCTCTTCATCTCTGCCCTTTTCCTTCTTCATTCCTCTTCCTCCTCTTCATCTCTCTCCTTCCCCTCCATTCCTCTTTCCTCCTTCATCTCTTTCCTTTCCCTCCATTCCTCTTCCTCCTCTTCATCTTCGTTCCCTCCATTCCTCTTCCTCCTCTTCATCTCTCTCCATTCCCTCCATTCCTCTTCCTCTTCATCTCTCTCCTTCCCCTCCATTCCTCTTCCTCCTCTCCATCTCTCTCCTTCCCCTCCGTCCGTCTCATCTTTCTCTCTGTGTAGGAACACTCGGCCCCCTCAGGTCACAGACTCAGTTTCAAAGTGTTGATCCTCATGTGAAATCTATCTCAATCAGAACAGAGGTGGAGAACATGTCCTGTGAAATGATACTGTGTTGTGTGTTGTTATGGGGGCGGGGAGGGGGACGTGTGAGACAGAGTCTCGGTCAATCAGAGACAAAGACAATCAGTGTGTGTGTGTGTGTGTGTGTGTGTGCGTGCGTGTGTGTGTGCGCGTGGGTGCGTGTATGTGTAACATTTAAGAGCCATGTGTTTCTCATGGTTGTAAAAGTCACGTGAAAGCAGCAACCATTGCTACTAAAATAAAGTGAAGTAGTTTTGGAGAAGGCTCTCTCCATTCCCAACGCTATTACACGGATGCATTGTGGAAATACATTGAATTTATTTAGTTATTTATTTGTTTATTTATTTATTTATTTGTTAGTTTATTTATTTGTTTATTTATTTATTTATTTATTTGTTTATTTATTTGTTTATTTATTTATTTGTTTATTTATTTATTTATTTATTTGTTTATTTATTTGTTTATTTATTTGTTTATTTATTTGTTAATTTATTTGTTTATGTATTTATTTGTTTATCTGTTTATTTATTTATGTATTTGTTTATTTATTTGTTTATCTGTTTATTTATTTATTTGTTTGTTTGTTTGTTTGTTTATTTATTTATTTGTCAGGGACCATATACAACATGCCATTGCACCAGATTTAGCTAGAGATCTAATTTTCATCAGGAGTCTCTGTAGTCTGTGTGGTCTGGGTGGTCACATTCCATCACCACCTGAATTAAGACTACAGCCTTCATTTGGATCTGTATTGAAATGGGAAAACTACCTCAGTGACATGAATAAAGTCTGTGTTTCTGAAACAGCCCTGAGATTTATATACCATGTTGTTAATAACAGAACCTTTGTTCTTTTTCTGAGGAGGAATAATCTCCTTCTGCCATCGTTGTCCCATTATTACAGAGATTAGAGTCATTTGGATTTGTAGAAAAGTGTGTGTGTGTGTGTTTCTGAATTCCCTTTGTGTGTGTTTGCGTGTGTGTGTGTGTGTGTGTGTTTCTGTCTGCTCCTGTGTGTGTCAGATAGCTGCTGTGATATGGTTGCTGTCCGTCAGCAACTAGTATGAGACATTCCAGGGTAATGGATGTCTCTATCTACATTAATAATGTCCCCATCAGGAGAATCCTAACCTGGGTTACAAAGCCAGGCTTTGTCCAAAATGGCACGTTATTCCTTGCATGTTGCACTAGACCGTGACCCAGAGCTCTGATCAAAAGATGGGGCACTATCTAGGTAATAGGGAAACATTTTGGGTTGGTGACCAAGAATTATACACTGACTGTGACATCAAAGACTACTATGACATCATAGACTACTATGACATCATAGACTACCATGACATCATAGACCAGCACAGAGGAAGTACAGAGAAGCTTTGTAATAGTGTTAAATAAAAACAGTGACAGTGTTGAATATAAACACTCGCGCGTGCGTGCGTGCGTGTGTGAGAGAGAGAGTGTGACCTGACACCAGATAGAGGTCCCCATCCATCTATACTTGACATATTGTCAATCACCACACCTAGCAGATACATATTGATTACCAGTACGCTGGTGATAAATCACTGAACACACACACTCTCACTTAGGCACACACACACACAGAGCACGCACATACACACACCCACACACACACACACACACACACACCAACTATTCGTCATGTCTCTACCAGAGACTTGAGAGGCAATAGTAAGACACGTGTGTGAGAGGAGGGGAGATGAAGTCAGTCTGATCTGGAACATGATAGGACAGAGAGATGCTGGAGATAGGACAGAGAGATGCTGTGATAGGACAGAGAGATGCTGTGATAGGACAGAGAGATGCTGTGATAGGACAGAGAGATGCTGTGATAGGACAGAGAGAATGCTATAGGAGATAGAGATGAACATGATAGGACAGAGAGATGCTGTGATAGGACAGAGAGATGAACATGATAGGACACAGAGATGCTGTGATAGGACAGAGAGATGCTGTGATAGGACAGAGAGATGCTGTGATAGGACAGAGAGATGCTTTGATAGGACAGAGAGATGAACATGATGGGACAGAGAGATGCTGTGATAAGGACAGAGAGATGCTGTGATAGGACAGAGAGATGCTGTGATAGGACAGAGAGATGCTGTGATAAGGACAGAGATATGCTGTGATAGGACAGCGAGATGAACATGATAGGACAGAGAGATGCTGTGATAAGGACAGAGATATGCAGTGATAGGACAGAGAGATGCTGTGATAAGGACAGAGAGATGCTGTGATAGGACACAGAGATACTCTGATAGGACAGAGAGATGCTGTGATAAGGACAGAGAGATGCTGTGATAGGACAGAGAGATGCTGTGATAGGACAGAGAGATGCTGTGATAGGACAGAGATGCTGTGATAGGACAGAGAGATGCTGTGATAGGACACAGAGATGCTGTGATAGGACAGAGAGATGAACATGATAGGACAGAGAGATGCTGTGATAAGGACAGAGAGATGCTGTGATAGGACAGAGATATGCTGTGATAGGACAGAGAGATGCTGTGATAAGGACAAAGAGATGCTGTGATAAGACACAGAGATACTGTGATAGGACAGAGAGATGCTGTGATAAGGACAGAGAGATGCTGTGATAGGACAGAGATGCTGTGATAGGACAGAGAGATGCTGTGATAGGACAGAGAGATGCTGTGATAGGACACAGAGATGCTGTGATAGGACAGAGAGATGCTGTGATAGGACAGAGAGATGCTGTGATAGGACATAGAGATGCTGTGATAGGACAGAGAGATGCTGTGATAGGACAGAGAGATGAACATGATAGGACAGAGAGATGCTGTGATAAGGACAGAGAGATGCTGTGATAGAGGACAGAGAGATGCTGTGATAGGACAGAGAGATGTGATAAAGGACAGAGATATGCTGTGTAGGAGCAGAGAGATGAACATGATAGGACAGAGAGATGCTGTGATAAGGACAGAGAGATGAACATGATAGGACAGAGAGATGCTGTGATAAGGACAGAGAGATGCTGTGATAGGACAGAGAGATGCTGTGATAGGACATAGAGATGCTGTGATAGGACAGAGAGATGCTGTGATAGGACAGAGAGATGCTGTGATAGGACAGAGAGATGAACATGATAGGACAGAGAGATGCTGTGATAAGGACAGAGAGATGCTGTGATAGGACAGAGAGATGCTGTGATAGGACATAGAGATGCTGTGATAGGACAGAGAGATGCTGTGATAGGACAGAGAGATGAACATGATAGGACAGAGAGATGCTGTGATAAGGACAGAGAGATGCTGTGATAGGACAGAGAGATGCTGTGATAGGACAGAGAGATGCTGTGATAGGACACAGAGATGCTGTGATAGGACACAGAGATGCGGTGATAGGACAGAGAGATGCTGTGATAGGACACAGAGATGCGGTGATAGGACAGAGAGATGCTGTGATAGGACACAGAGATGCTGTGATAGGACAGAGAGATGCTGTGATAGGACAGAGAGATGCTGTGATGGGTTTTAGTTACTGAGACAATGCAAGGAACCTCATTGTTTTCCCAACGTGCTTCCTCCTTCTCCTCTTTCTTCTACCTCTCCTCCTCTTCTTCATCCTTCCTCCCTTCCTCCTGGTA
>NC_143040.1:3477500-3485000 GCF_057628025.1 Oncorhynchus mykiss
AGAACTACTAACCCAGATATACAACACATCTAGAGCTGAAAACTACTAGCCCAGTTAGATATACACATCTAGAGCTGAGTACTACTAGCCCAGTTAGATATACACATCTAGAGCTGAGAACTACTAGCCCAGTTAGATATACACATCTAGAGCTGAGAACTACTATCCCAGATATACAACACATCTAGAGCTGAAAACTACTAGCCCAGTTAGATACACACATCTAGAGCTGAGAACTACTAGCCCAGTTAGATATACACATCTAGAGCTGAGAACTACTATCCCAGATATACAACACATCTAGAGCTGGGAACTACTAACCCAGTTAGATATACACATCTAGAGCTGAGAACTACTAGCCCAGTTAGATATACACATCTAGAGCTGAAAACTACTAGCCCAGATATATACATCTAGACTTGAGAACTACTAGCCCAGATATACAAGACATCTAGACTTGAGAACTACTAGCCCAGATATACAACACATCTAGACTTGAGAACTACTAGCCCAGATATACAACACATCTAGACTTGAGAACTACTAGCCCAGATATACAACACTCACATTCATATCACATGCTGCTAATAGCATCATAGTTTTTGTCCAGAACATCAGCAATGCCATTGTTGTTCAGTTCCTGTTTTAGTCCTTGGGTAGATGTATTTGCTAAATGGATTCCTTATTGAATAGTTGCCAAAGCTCTCTTTAACCTCTCTCCTCATTCTACAAGTCTATCCATCCATCCATCCATCCATCCTCCCTCCCTCCCTCCCTCCCTCCCTCCCTCCCTCCCTCCCTCCCTCCCTCCATCCCTCCCTCCCTCCCTCCCTCCCTCCATCCCTCCCTCCCTCCCTCCCTCGTTCATTCTTTCTTTCTTTCTTTCTTTCTTTCTTTCTTTCTTTCTTTCTTTCTTTCTTTCTTTCTTTCTTTCTTTCTTTCTTTCTTTCTTTCTCTCTCTCTCTCTCTCTCTCTCTCTCTCTCTCTCTCTCTCTCTCTCTCTCTCTCTCTCTCTCTCTCTCTCTCTCTCTCTCTCTCTCTCTCTCTCTCTCTCTCTCTCTCTCTCTCTCATGCTCTCCCTCGCTCTCTCTCTCTCTCTCTCTCTCTCTCTCTTCACTCAGAAGTCTTTCTCTATCTCCTCTCTCTTTCCTCTAACCTCTCTCTTAATTCCCACAAGTCTCTCCTCTCCCTTCTCTCTTCACTCCAGTCCAAACCAAGGTAAAGGGTAACGGGGCAGGGCGTAGCCAGCCTAGTGATTAGGCCTTTAATAAGCAATAATTCATAGCTCACTCCTCACCCTGTCTCACACACACACACACACACACACACACACACACACACACACACACACACACACTGGTCCTGTCACTATCAATGAGGGGATCTGTACGGCGACACAATGCTTCAGGCAACATGGGCTGGTCTCATTAAATGTGCATTACGTTACCCACACACACACACACACACACACACACACACACACACACACAGACAGACACACACACAGGCACACACATACACACACACGCACACACACAGACACACAGACACATACCTCCAGCGAAATGCATATATAATATCCTCCAGTTGTACTATATATATAATATCCTCCAGTTGTACTATATATATATAATATCCTCCAGTTGTACTATATATAATATCCTCCAGTTGTACTATATATATAATCTCCTCCAGTTGTACTATATATATAATATCCTCCAGTTGTACTATATATATAATATCCTCCAGTTCTACTATATATATAATATCCTCCAGTTCTACTATATATATAATATCCTCCAGTTCTACTATATATATAATATCCTCCAGATCTACTATATATATAATATCCTCCAGTTCTACTATATATATAATATCCTCCAGTTCTACTATATAATATCCTCCAGTTCTACTATATATATAATATCCTCCAGTTCTACTATATAATATCCTCCAGTTCTACTATATATATAATATCCTCCAGTTCTACTATATAATATCCTCCAGTTCTACTATATATATAATATCCTCCAGTTCTACTATATAATATCCTCCAGTTGTACTATATATAATATCCTCCAGTTCTACTATATATATAATATCCTCCAGTTCTACTATATAATATCCTCCAGTTCTACTATATATATATAATATCCTCCAGTTCTACTATATAATATCCTCCAGGTCTACTATATAATATCCTCCAGTTCTACTATATAATATCCTCCAGTTCTACTATATATATAATATCCTCCAGTTCTACTATATAATATCCTCCAGTTCTACTATATAATATCCTCCAGTTCTACTATATATATAATATCCTCCAGTTCTACTATATAATATCCTCCAGTTCTACTATATATATAATATCCTCCAGTTCTACTATATATATAATATCCTCCAGTTCTACTATATATAATATCCTCCAGTTCTACTATATATATAATATCCTCCAGTTCTACTATATATATAATATCCTCCAGTTCTACTATATAATATCCTCCAGTTCTACTATATAATATCCTCCAGTTCTACTATATATATAATATCCTCCAGTTCTACTATATAATATCCTCCAGTTCTACTATATATATAATATCCTCCAGTTCTACTATATATATATATATAATATCCTCCAGTTCTACTATATATATAATATCCTCCAGTTCTACTATATATATATATATAATATCCTCCAGTTCTACTATATATATAATATCCTCCAGTTCTACTATATATATAATATCCTCCAGTTCTACTATATATATAATATCCTCCAGTTCTACTATATATATAATATCCTCCAGTTCTACTATATATATAATATCCTCCAGTTCTACTATATATATAATATCCTCCAGTTCTACTATATATATAATATCCTCCAGTTCTACTATATATATATAATATCCTCCAGTTCGACTATATATATATAATATCCTCCAGTTCTACTATATATATAATATCCTCCAGTTCTACTATATATATAATATCCTCCAGTTCTACTATATATATAATATCCTCCAGTTCTACTATATATATAATATCCTCCAGTTCTACTATATATATAATATCCTCCAGTTCTACTATATATATAATATCCTCCAGTTCTACTATATATATAATATCCTCCAGTTCTACTATATATATAATATCCTCCAGTTCTACTATATATATAATATCCTCCAGTTCTACTATATATATAATATCCTCCAGTTCTACTATATATATAATATCCTCCTAATAACCCAGCTATCAGTCTGACACTCTCCTAACCCAGCTATTAGCATGACACTCTCCTAACCCAGCTAATAGTCTGACACTCTCCTAACCCAGCTATCAGTCTGACACTCTCCTAACCCAGCTAATAGTCTGACACTCTCCTAACCCATCTAATAGTCTGACACTCTCCTAACCCAGCTATCAGTCTGACACTCTCCTTACCCAGCTATCACTCTGACACTCTCCTAACCCATCTATCAGTCTGACACTCTCCTAACCCAGCTAATATTCTGACACTCTCCTAACCCAGCTATCAGTCTGACACTCTCCTAACCCAGCTAATAGTCTGACACTCTCCTAACCCAGCTAATAGTCTGACACTTTCCTAACCCAGCTATCAGTCTGACACTCTCCTAACCCAGCTATCAGTCTGACACTCTCCTAACCCAGCTATCAGTCTGACACTCTCCTAACCCAGCTATCAGTCTGACACTCTCCTAACCCAGCTATCAGTCTGACACTCTCCTAACCCAGCTAATAGTCTGACACTCTCCTAACCCATCTAATAGTCTGACACTCTCCTAACCCAGCTATCCGTCTGACACTCTCCTTACCCAGCTATAACTCTGACACTCTCCTAACCCATCTATAAGTCTGACACTCTCCTAACCCAGCTATCAGACTAACACTCTCCTAACCTAGCTATCATTCTGACACTCTCCTATCCTAGCTATCAGTCTGACACTCTCCTAACCCAGCTATCAGTCTGACACTCTCCTAACCCAGCTATCAGTCTGACACTCTCCTAACCCATCTATCAGTCTGACACTCTCCTAACCCAGCTAATAGTCTGACACTCTCCTAACCCAGCTATCAGTCTGACACTCTCCTAACCCAGCTAATAGTCTGACACTCTCCTAATCCAGCTAATAGTCTGACACTTTCCTAACCCAGCTATCAGTCTGACACTCTCCTGACCCAGCTAATAGTCTGACACTCTCCTAACCCATCTAATAGTCTGACACTCTCCTAACCCAGCTATCAGTCTGACACTCTCCTAACCCAGCTAATAGTCTGACACTCTCCTAACCCAGCTAATAGTCTGACACTTTCCTAACCCAGCTATCAGTCTGACACTCTCCTGACCCAGCAATCAGTCTGACACTCTCCTAACCCAGCTATCAGTCTGACACTCTCCTAACCCAGCTATCAGTCTGACACTCTCCTAACCCAGCTATCAGTCTGACACTCTCCTAACCCAGCTATCAGTCTGACACTCTCCTAACCCAGCTAATAGTCTGACACTCTCCTAACCCAGCTATCAGTCTGACACTCTCCTGACCCAGCTATCAGTCTGACACTCTCCTAACCCAGCTATCAGTCTGACACTCTCCTAACCCAGCTATCAGTCTGACACTCTCCTAACCCAGCTAATAGTCTGACACTCTCCTGACCCAGCTAATAGTCTGACACTCTCCTAACCCATCTAATAGTCTGACACTCTCCTAACCCAGCTATCAGTCTGACACTCTCCTAACCCAGCTAATAGTCTGACACTCTCCTAACCCAGCTAATAGTCTGACACTTTCCTAACCCAGCTATCAGTCTGACACTCTCCTGACCCAGCAATCAGTCTGACACTCTCCTAACCCAGCTATCAGTCTGACACTCTCCTAACCCAGCTATCAGTCTGACACTCTCCTAACCCAGCTATCAGTCTGACACTCTCCTAACCCAGCTATCAGTCTGACACTCTCCTAACCCAGCTAATAGTCTGACACTCTCCTAACCCAGCTATCAGTCTGACACTCTCCTGACCCAGCTATCAGTCTGACACTCTCCTAACCCAGCTATCAGTCTGACACTCTCCTAACCCAGCTATCAGTCTGACACTCTCCTAACCCAGCTAATAGTCTGACACTCTCCTAACCCAGCTATCAGTCTGACACTCTCCTGACCCAGCTATCAGTCTGACACTCTCCTAACCTAGCTATCAGTCTGACACTCTCCTAACCCAGCTATCAGTCTGACACTCTCCTAACCCATCTATCTGTCTGACACTCTCCTAACCCAGCTATCAGTCTGACACTCTCCTAAATCAGCTATCAGTCTGACACTCTCCTAACCCATCTATCAGTCTGACACTCTCCTAACCCAGCTGTCAGTCCGACACTCTCCTAACCCAGCTATCAGTCTGACACTCTCCTAACCCAGCTATCAGTCTGACACTCTCCTAAACCAGCTATCAGTCTGACACTCTCCTAACCCAGCTATCAGTCTGACACTCTCCTAACCCAGCTATCAGTCCGACACTCTCCTAACCCAGCTATCAGTCTGACACTCTCCTAACCCATCTATCTGTCTGACACTCTCCTAACCCATCTATCTGTCTGACACTCTCCTACCCCAGCTATCAGTCTGACACTCTCCTAACCCAGCTATCAGTCTGACACTCTCCTAACCCAGCAATCAGTCTGACACTCTCCTAACCCAGCTATCAGTCTGACACTCTCCTAACCCAGCTATCAGTCTGACACTCTCCTTACCCAGCTATCAGTCTGACACTCTCCCAACCCATCTATCAGTCTGACACTCTCCTAACCCCGCTAATAGTCTGACACTCTCCTAACCCAGCTATCAGTCTGACACTCTCCTAACCCATCTATCAGTCTGACACTCTCCTAACCCAGCTATCAGTCTGACACTCTCCTAACCCAGCAATCAGTCTGACACTCTCCTAACCCAGCAATCAGTCTGACACTCTCCTAAACCAGCTATCAGTCTGACACTCTCCTAACCCAGCTATCAGTCTGACACTCTCCTAACCCAGCTATCAGTCCGACACTCTCCTAACCCAGCTATCAGTCTGACACTCTCCTAACCCATCTATCTGTCTGACACTCTCCTAACCCATCTATCTGTCTGACACTCTCCTACCCCAGCTATCAGTCTGACACTCTCCTAACCCAGCTATCAGTCTGACACTCTCCTAACCCAGCTATCAGTCTGACACTCTCCTAACCCAGCTATCAGTCTGACACTCTCCTAACCCCGCTAATAGTCTGATACTCTCCTAACCCAGCTATCAGTCTGACACTCTCCTAACCCATCTATCAGTCTGACACTCTCCTAACCCAGCTATCAGTCTGACACTCTCCTAACCCAGCAATCAGTCTGACACTCTCCTAACCCAGCAATCAGTCTGACACTCTCCTAAACCAGCTATCAGTCTGACACTCTCCTAACCCAGCTATCAGTCTGACACTCTCCTAACCCAGCTATCAGTCCGACACTCTCCTAACCCAGCTATCAGTCTGACACTCTCCTAACCCATCTATCTGTCTGACACTCTCCTAACCCATCTATCTGTCTGACACTCTCCTACCCCAGCTATCAGTCTGACACTCTCCTAACCCAGCTATCAGTCTGACACTCTCCTAACCCAGCTATCAGTCTGACACTCTCCTAACCCAGCTATCAGTCTGACACTCTCCTAACCCAGCTATCAGTCTGACACTCTCCCAACCCATCTATCAGTCTGACACTCTCCTAACCCCGCTAATAGTCTGACACTCTCCTAACCCAGCTATCAGTCTGACACTCTCCTAACCCATCTATCAGTCTGACACTCTCCTAACCCAGCTATCAGTCTGACACTCTCCTAACCCAGCAATCAGTCTGACACTCTTCTAACCCAGCTATTAGTCTGACACTCTCCTAACCCCAGCTAATAGTCTGACACTCTCCTAACCCAGCTATCAGTCTGACACTCTCCTAACCCAGCTATCAGTCTGACACTCTCCTAACCCATCTATCAGTCTGACACTCTCCTAACCCAGCTATCAGTCTGACACTCTCCTAACCCAGCTATCAGTCTGACACTCTCCTAACCCAGCTATCAGTCTGACACTCTCCTAACCCAGCTATCAGTCTGACACTCTCCCAACCCATCTATCAGTCTGACACTCTCCTAACCCCGCTAATAGTCTGACACTCTCCTAACCCAGCTATCAGTCTGACACTCTCCTAACCCCGCTAATAGTCTGACACTCTCCTAACCCAGCTATCAGTCTGACACTCTCCTAACCCATCTATCAGTCTGACACTCTCCTAACCCAGCTATCAGTCTGACACTCTTCTAACCCAGCAATCAGTCTGACACTCTTCTAACCCAGCTATTAGTCTGACACTCTCCTAACCCCAGCTAATAGTCTGACACTCTCCTAACCCAGCTATCAGTCTGACACTCTCCTAACCCAGCTATCAGTCTGACAC
>NC_143040.1:3490000-3497500 GCF_057628025.1 Oncorhynchus mykiss
TCCTAATTACCCATTCACCCCGTTCCCCACCTGTTCCCTTTTTTCCCTCTGATTAGGTCCCTATATCTGTCTCTGTTTCTGCTCCTGTCCTTGTCGGATTCTTGTTTGTTTGTTTATGTGTCTCATGCCTGAACCAGACTATCATCGTGTGTGCTGCAACCTTGTCCTGTCCTGTCGGAATCTACCTGTCCATCTGAGCCCACGTATGTTCGTCATTAAAGTACTCTGTTTGTTAATTCGCTTTTGGGTCCTCATTCACGCACCATAACAGAAGAATCCGACCAAGAATGGACCCAGCGACTTCGGATCCTCTCCACTCAGCCGTCGAGATCCAGGGAGCGATGCTAGGCAGACACAAGCAGGAATTGTCTGCTGCTCGACATGCCGTTGAGACCCTGGCCACCCAAGTCTCCAACCTCACAGAACAGGTTCACCATCTCCGCCTCGATCCACCGGCCACTTCCAGGGCTTTCGAATCTCCGGAGCCCAGAATCAATAACCCGCCGTGTTACTCTGGGGAGCCCACTGAATGCCGCTCGTTCCTCACCCAGTGTGATATTGTGTTTTCTCTCCAGCCCAACACTTACTCCAGGAGCACTGCTCGTGTCGCCTACGTCATTTCTCTCCTTATTGGACGGGCTCGTGAGTGGGGCACGGCAATCTGGGAGGCAAGGGCTGAGTGTATTAACCAGTATCAAGACTTTAAGGAGGAGATGATACGGGTTTTTGATCGATCTGTTTTTGGGGAGGAGGCTTCCAGGGCCCTGTCTTCCCTATGTCAAGGCAATCGATCCATAACAGACTACTCTATTGAGTTTCGCACTCTTGCTGTCTCCAGTGGCTGGAACGAGCCGGCCTTGCTCGCTCGTCTTCTGGAGGGTTTCCGCGCAGAGGTAAAGGATGAGATTCTCTCCCGGGAGGTTCCTTCCAGCGTGGATTCCTTGATTGAACTCGCTATTCGCATTGAGCGACGGGTTGATCTTCGTCACCGAGCTCGTGGAAAGGAGCTCGCGCTCTCCGTCGCCTCCCTCTCCGCATCACTACCATCTTCCTCTGCCGGCTCGGGTGCTGAGCCCATGCAGCTGGGAGGTATCCGCATCTCGACTAAGGAGAGGGAACGGAGAATCACCAACCGCCTCTGTCTCTATTGCGGTTCCGCTGGTCATTTTGCCACTTCATGTCCAGTAAAAGGCCAGAGCTCGTCAGTAAGCGGAGGGCTACTGGTGAGCGCTACTACTCCTGTCTCTCCTTCAAGATCCTGCACTACCTTGTCGGTCCATCTACGCTGGACCGGTTCGTCAGCTTCCTGCAGTGCCTTAATAGACTCTGGGGCGGAGGGCTGTTTTATGGACGAGACCTGGGCTCGGGAACATGACATTCCTCTCAGACAGTTAAAGGAGCCCACGGCCTTGTTCGCCCTGGATGGTAGTCCTCTCCCCAGGATTCAGCGTGAGACGCTACCTTTAACCCTCACTGTTTCTGGTAATCATAGTGAAACCATTTCTTTTTTAATTTTTCGTTCACCTTTTACACCTGTTGTTTTGGGCCATCCCTGGCTAGTTTGTCATAATCCTTCCATTAATTGGTCTAGTAATTCTATCCTCTCCTGGAACGTCTCTTGTCATGTGAAATGTTTAATGTCTGCTATCCCTCCTGTTTCCTCTGTCTCTTCTTCACAGGAGGAGCCTGGTGATTTGACAGGGGTGCCGGAGGAATATCACGATCTGCGCACGGTGTTCAGTCGGTCCAGGGCCACCTCTCTTCCTCCACACCGGTCGTATGATTGTAGTATTGATCTCCTTCCGGGAACCACCCCCCCCCGGGGTAGACTATACTCTCTGTCGGCTCCCGAACGTAAGGCTCTCGAAGATTATTTGTCTGTAGCTCTTGACGCCGGTACCATAGTCCCCTCCTCCTCTCCCGCCGGAGCGGGGTTTTTTTTTGTCAAGAAGAAGGACGGGTCTCTGCGCCCCTGCATAGATTATCGAGGGCTGAATGACATAACAGTGAAGAATCGTTATCCGCTTCCTCTTATGTCTTCAGCCTTCGAGATCCTGCAGGGAGCCAGGTTTTTCACTAAGTTGGACCTTCGTAACGCTTACCATCTCGTGCGCATCAGGGAGGGGGACGAGTGGAAGACGGCGTTTAACACTCCGTTAGGGCACTTTGAATACCGGGTTCTTCCTTTCGGCCTCGCTAACGCTCCAGCTGTCTTTCAGGCATTAGTCAATGATGTCCTGAGAGACATGCTGAACATCTTTGTTTTCGTTTACCTTGACGATATCCTGATTTTTTCACCGTCACTCCAGATTCATGTTCAGCACGTTCGACGTGTCCTCCAGCGCCTTTTAGAGAATTGTCTTTTCGTGAAGGCTGAGAAGTGCACTTTTCATGCCTCCTCCGTCACATTTCTCGGTTCTGTTATTTCCGCTGAAGGCATTAAGATGGATCCCGCTAAGGTCCAAGCTGTCATTGATTGGCCCGTCCCTAAGTCACGCGTCGAGCTGCAGCGCTTTCTCGGCTTCGCGAACTTCTATCGTCGTTTCATCCGTAATTTCGGTCAGGTGGCAGCTCCTCTCACAGCCCTTACTTCTGTCAAGACGTGCTTTAAGTGGTCCGTTTCCGCCCAGGGAGCTTTTGATCTCCTCAAGAATCGTTTTACATCCGCTCCTATCCTTGTTACACCTGACGTCTCTAGACAGTTCGTTGTCGAGGTTGACGCGTCAGAGGTGGGAGTGGGAGCCATCCTTTCTCAGCGCTCCCTCTCTGACGACAAGGTCCACCCATGCGCGTATTTTTCTCATCGCCTGTCGCCGTCGGAACGTAACTATGATGTGGGTAACCGCGAACTGCTCGCCATCCGGTTAGCCCTAGGCGAATGGCGACAGTGGTTGGAGGGGGCGACCGTTCCTTTTGTCGTTTGGACTGACCATAGGAACCTTGAGTACATCCGTTCTGCCAAACGACTTAATGCGCGTCAGGCGCGTTGGGCGCTGTTTTTCGCTCGTTTCGAGTTCGTGATTTCTTATCGTCCGGGCTCTAAGAACACCAAGCCTGATGCTTTGTCTCGTCTCTTCAGTTCTTCAGTAGCCTCCACTGACCCCGAGGGGATTCTCCCTGAGGGGCGTGTTGTCGGGTTGACTGTCTGGGGAATTGAGAGGCAGGTAAAGCAAGCACTCACTCAAACTCCGTCGCCGCGCGCTTGTCCTAGGAACCTTCTTTTCGTTCCCGTTCCTACTCGTCTGGCCGTTCTTCAGTGGGCTCACTCTGCCAAGTTAGCCGGTCACCCTGGCGTTCGGGGTACGCTTGCTTCCATTCGCCAGCGTTTCTGGTGGCCCACCCGGGAGCATGACACGCGTCGTTTCGTGGCTGCTTGTTCGGTCTGCGCGCAGACTAAGTCCGGTAACTCTCCTCCTGCCGGCCGTCTCAGGCCGCTTCCTATTCCCTCTCGACCGTGGTCTCACATCGCCTTAGATTTTGTCACCGGACTGCCTTCGTCAGCGGGGAAGACTGTTATTCTTACGGTTGTCGATAGGTTCTCTAAGGCGGCTCATTTCATTCCCCTTGCTAAGCTTCCTTCTGCTAAAGAGACGGCACAAATCATCATCGAGAATGTTTTCAGAATTCATGGCCTTCCGTCAGACGTCGTTTCGGACAGAGGTCCGCAATTCACGTCTCAATTTTGGAGGGAGTTTTGCCGTTTGATTGGGGCTTCCGTCAGTCTCTCTTCCGGCTTTCACCCCCAGTCTAACGGTCAAGCAGAACGGGCCAATCAGACTATTGGTCGCATCTTACGCAGTCTTTCTTTTCGCAACCCTGCGTCTTGGTCAGAACAGCTCCCCTGGGCAGAATACGCCCACAACTCGCTTCCTTCGTCTGCGACCGGGCTATCTCCTTTTCAGAGTAGCCTCGGGTACCAGCCTCCGTTGTTCTCATCTCAGTTCGCCGAGTCCAGCGTCCCCTCCGCTCAGGCTTTTGTCCAACGTTGCGAGCGCACCTGGAAGAGGGTCAGGTCTGCACTTTGCCGTTATAGGGCGCAGACTGTGAGAGCTGCTAATAAGCGTAGAACGAAGAGCCCTAGATATTGTCGCGGTCAGAGAGTTTGGCTCTCCACTCAGAACCTTCCCCTTAAGACGGCTTCTCGCAAGTTGACCCCGCGGTTCATTGGTCCATTCCGTATCTCTCAAATCATTAACCCTGTCGCAGTGCGACTTCTTCTGCCGCGATATCTTCGTCGCGTCCACCCGGTCTTCCATGTCTCCTGTGTCAAGCCCGTTCTTCGCGCCCCCGCTCGTCTTCCCCCCCCCCCCCCCATCCTTGTCGAGGGCGCACCCATCTACAGGGTCCGCAGGATTTTGGACATGCGTCCTCGGGGCCGTGGTCACCAGTACCTTGTTGATTGGGAGGGGTACGGTCCGGAGGAGAGGAGTTGGGTTCCCTCTCGGGACGTGCTGGACCGTGCGCTGATCGATGATTTCCTCCGTTGCCGCCAGGCTTCCTCCTCGAGTGCGCCAGGAGGCGCTCGGTGAGTGGGGGGGTACTGTCATGTTGTCTTGTCTCTGTCCTTTCCCTTCACCCTGTCTCCCTCTGCTGGTCGTTGTTATGTTACCTTTTCTCCCCCTCTTTTCCCCAGCTGTGCCTTGTCTCCTCCTAATTACCCATTCACCCCGTTCCCCACCTGTTCCCTTTTTTCCCTCTGATTAGGTCCCTATATCTGTCTCTGTTTCTGCTCCTGTCCTTGTCGGATTCTTGTTTGTTTGTTTATGTGTCTCATGCCTGAACCAGACTATCATCGTGTGTGCTGCAACCTTGTCCTGTCCTGTCGGAATCTACCTGTCCATCTGAGCCCACGTATGTTCGTCATTAAAGTACTCTGTTTGTTAATTCGCTTTTGGGTCCTCATTCACGCACCATAACAACTATAGTACTATACAGGGATCTCAGTGTCTGTTCATTATACAACACCAGTACTATAGTACTATACAGGGATCTCAGTGTCTGTTCACTATACAACACCAGTACTATAGTACTATACAGGGATCTCAGTGTCTGTTCACTATATAACACCAGTACTATACAGGGATCTCAGTGTCTGTTCATTATACAACACCAGTACTATAGTACTATACAGGGATCTCAGTGTCTGTTCACTATACAACACCAGTACTATAGTACTATACAGGGATCTCAGTGTCTGTTCACTATACAACACCAGTACTATAGTACTATACATGGATCTCAGTGTCTGTTCATTATACAACACCAGTACTATAGTACTATACAGGGATCTCAGTGTCTGTTCATTATACAACACCAGTACTATAGTACTATACAGGGATCTCAGTGTCTGTTCACTATACAACACCAGTACTATACAGGGATCTCAGTGTCTGTTCATTATACAACACCAGTACTATAGTACTATACAGGGATCTCAGTGTATGTTCATTATACAACACCAGTACTATAGTACTATACAGGGATCTCAGTGTCTGTTCACTATATAACACCAGTACTATACAGGGATCTCAGTGTATGTTCATTATACAACACCAGTACTATAGTACTATACAGGGATCTCAGTGTATGTTCATTATACAACACCAGTACTATAGTACTATACAGGGATCTCAGTGTCTGTTCACTATATAACACCAGTACTATACAGGGATCTCAGTGTATGTTCATTATACAACACCAGTACTATAGTACTATACAGGGATCTCAGTGTCTGTTCACTATACAACACCAGTACTATAGTACTATACAGGGATCTCAGTGTCTGTTCACTATACAACACCAGTACTATAGTACTATACAGGGATCTCAGTGTCTGTTCATTATACAACACCAGTACTATAGTACTATACAGGGATCTCAGTGTCTGTTCACTATACAACACCAGTACTATAGTACTATACAGGGATCTCAGTGTCTGTTCATTATACAACACCAGTACTATACAGGGATCTCAGTGTCTGTTCATTATATAACACCAGTACTATAGTACTATACAGGGATCTCAGTGTCTGTTCATTATACAACACCAGTACTATAGTACTATACAGGGATCTCAGTGTCTGTTCATTATACAACACCAGTACTATAGTACTATACAGGGATCTCAGTGTCTGTTCACTATACAACACCAGTACTATAGTACTATACAGGGATCTCAGTGTCTGTTCACTATACAACACCAGTACTATAGTACTATACAGGGATCTCAGTGTCTGTTCATTATATAACACCAGTACTATAGTACTATACAGGGATCTCAGTGTCTGTTCATTATACAACACCAGTACTATAGTACTATACAGGGATCTCAGTGTCTGTTCATTATACAACACCAGTACTATAGTACTATACAGGGATCTCAGTGTCTGTTCATTATACAACACCAGTACTATAGTACTATACAGGGATCTCAGTGTCTGTTCATTATACAACACCAGTACTATACAGGGATCTCAGTGTCTGTTCATTATACAACACCAGTACTATACAAAGTATTCTGACACCTTCCCTTTTCCCAAAAGCCTTATTCTAAAAAAATCGAATCAAATCTAATTGTATTTGTCACATGCTCCGAATAGCTTACAATGAAATGCTCACTTACATGCTCAACAATGCAGAATAAATTGTAACAATAACACCCCATAACAACTCAACAATACCCCATGATGACATCACAATAACCCATAATGACATCACAATAACCCATAATGACATCACAATACCCCATGATGACATCACAATACCCCATGATGACATCACAATACCCCATGATGACATCACAATACCCCATGATGACATCACAATAACCCATCATGACATCACAATACCCCATGATGACATCACAATACCCCATGATGACATCACAATAACCCATGATGACATCACAATACCCTATAATGAAAAAGTGAAAATAGGTTTTAAGGCATTTTTTGCAAATGTAAAACCCTAAAACCCTAAGTATTCAGACTCTTCGCTATGAGACTCGAAATTTAGCTCAGCTGCATCCTGTTTCCATTGATCATCCTTGAGATGTTTCTACAACTTGATTGGAGTCCACCTGTGGTAAATGAAATTGATTGGACATGATTTGGAAAGGCACACAACTGTCTGTATAAAGGTCCCACAGTTGACAGTGCTTGTCAGAGCAATAAACAAGCAATGAGTTCGAAGGAATTGTCCGTAGAGCTCTGAGACAGGATTGTGTCGAGGCACAGATCTGGGGAAGGGTACCAAAAAATGTCTGCGGCATTGAAGTTCCCCAAGAACACAGTGGCCTCCATCACTCTTAAATGGAAGAAGTTTGGAACCACCAAGACTCTTCCTAGAGCTGGCAGCCCATTTGGAGTTTGCCAAAAGGCACCTAAAGGACTCTCAAACCATGAGAAACAAGATTCTCTGATCTGATGAAACCAAGATTGAACTCTTTTGGCCTGAATGCTAAGCGTCACGTCTGGAGGAAACGTCTGGTGACCCTTGATG
>NC_143040.1:3502500-3572500 GCF_057628025.1 Oncorhynchus mykiss
GAATGCGACCATCTCTGCACGCACACACACACACGCACACACACACACACACACACACACACACACACCTCAGTGCATAAACTCCCAAGATGCTCAATGACAGAGCATGGGGGCAGAGAGTTGGGTGGAAAGGAGGAAGACTGGAAGAGAGCGGGGTGGAAATGAACGAGGGGGAAAAGAGGGGGGTGGAAAAGAATGAGGGGGAAGAGAGTGGGGTAGAAATGGAAGAGGGGGAAGAGAGTGGGGTAGAAATGGAAGAGGGGGAAGAGAGGCAGAGTGAAAGGGAAGAGGTTCGAGATAGTGGAGAAAGAGTGAAGGTCAGGACAGTAGAGAGGGAAGAGAGTGGAGAAACAGTGAATGTCAGGACGGTAGAGAGGGAAGAGAGTGGAGAAACAGTGAAGGTCAGGACAGTAGAGAGGGAAGAGAGTGGAGAAACAGTGAAGGTCAGGACGGTAGAGAGGGAAGGGAGTGGAGAAACAGTGAAGGTCAGGACAGTAGAGAGGGAAGAGAGGCGAGAGAGTGAAGGTCAGGACAGTAGAGATGGAAGAGAGTGGAGAAACAGTGAAGGTCAGGACAGTAGAGAGGGAAGAGAGTGGAGAAACAGTGTAAGGTCAGGACGGTAGAGAGGGAAGAGAGTGGAGAAACAGTGAAGGTCAGGACGGTAGAGAGGGAAGAGAGTGGAGAAACAGTGAAGGTCAGGACGGTAGAGAGGGTAGGGAGTGGAGAAACAGTGAAGGTCAGGATGGTAGAGAGGGTAGGGAGTGGAGAAACAGTGAAGGTCAGGATGGTAGAGAGGGAAGAGAGTGGAGAAACAGTGAAGGTCAAGACGGTAGAGAGGGAAGAGAGTGGAGAAACAGTGAATATCAGGACGGTAGAGAGGGAAGAGAGTGGAGAAAGAGTGAAGGTCAGGACAGTAGAGAGGGAAGAGAGTGGAGAAACAGTGAATGTCAGGACGGTAGAGAGGGAAGAGAGTGGAGAAACAGTGAAGGTCAGGACGGTAGAGAGGGAAGAGAGTGGAGCTAGAGGACAAAGAGTGAAGAAATAGTGAATGTCAGGACAGATCAGTAGAGGGAAAAGAGTTGAGCGAGTGGACTGGAGGAGAGAGGAGAGAGGAGAGGAGAGAGGAGAGGAAGAGAGGAGAGGGAGAGAGGAGAGGAAGAGAGGAGAGGGAGAGAGGAGACGAAGAGAGGAGAGAGGAAAGGAAGAGAGGAGAGGAGAGAGGAGAGGAAGAGAGGAGAGAGGAGAGGGAGAGAGGAGAGAGGAGAGAAGAGAGGGAGAAAGGAGAGAGGAGAGAGGAGGAGGGAGTGAGGAGAGAGGAGAGAGGAGAGGAAGAGAGGAGAGAAGAGAGGGAGAGAGGAGAGAGGAGAGGAAGAGAGGAGAAAGGAGAGGGAAAGAGGAGAGGAAGAAAGGAGAGAGGAGAGAGGAGAGAGGAGAGGAAGAGAGGAGAGAGGAGAGAGGAGAGGAACAGAGGAGAGAGGAGAGAGGAGAGGAGAGAGGAGAAATAGGGAAAATCAGGACAGGACAGTAGAGAGGGAAGAGAGTGGAGAAACAGTGAATGTCAGGACGGTAGAGAGGGAAGAGAGTGGAGAAACAGTGAAGGTCAGGACAGTAGAGAGGGAAGAGAGTGGAGAAACAGTGAAGGACAGGACGGTAGAAAGGGAAGGGAGTGGAGAAACAGTGAAGGTCAGGACAGTAGAGAGGGAAGAGAGGCGAGAGAGTGAAGGTCAGGACAGTAGAGAGGGAAGAGAGTGGAGAAACAGTGAAGTTCAGGACGGTAGAGAGGGAAGAGAGTGGAGAAACAGTGAAGGTCAGGACGGTAGAGAGGGAAGAGAGTGGAGAAACAGTGAAGGTCAGGACGGTAGAGAGGGAAGAGAGTGGAGAAACAGTGAAGGTCAGGACGGTAGAGAGGGTAGGGAGTGGAGAAACAGTGAAGGTCAGGATGGTAGAGAGGGAAGAGAGTGGAGAAACAGTGAAGGTCAGGACGGTAGAGAGGGAAGAGAGGGGAGAAACAGTGAAGGTCAGGACGGTAGAGAGGGTAGAGAGTGGAGAAACAGTGATGGTCAGGATGGTAGAGAGGGAAGAGAGTGGAGAAACAGTGAAGGTCAGGACGGTAGAGTGGGAAGAGAGTGGAGAAACAGTGAAGGTCAGGGCAGTAGAGAGGGAAGAGAGTGAAGAAACCGTGAAAGTCAGGACGGTAGAGAGGGAAGAGAGTGGAGAAACAGTGAAGGTCAGGACAGTAGAGAGTGTAGAGAGTGGAGAAATAGTGAAGGTCAGGAGAGTAGAGATGGTATAGAGTGGAGAAACAGTGAAGGTCAGGACGGTAGAGAGGGAAGAGAGTGGAGAAACGGTGAAGATCAGGACGGTAGAGAGGGAAGAGAGTGGAGAAACAGTGAATGTCAGGACGGTAGAGAGGGAAGAGAGTGGAGAAACAGTGAAGGTCAGGACGGTAGAGAGGGAAGAGAGTGGAGCTAGAGGACAAAGAGTGAAGAAATAGTGAATGTCAGGACAGGACAGTAGAGGGAAAAGAGTTGAGCGAGTGGACTGGAGGAGAGAGGAGAGAGGAGAGGAAGAGACGAGAGACGAGAGGAAGAGAGGAGAGGAAGAGAGGAGAGGAAGAGAGGAGAGGGAGAGATGAGAGGAAGAGAGGAGAGAGGAGAGGAAGAGAGGGGAGAGGAGAGGAAGAGAGGAGAGAGGAGAGGAAGAGAGGAGAGAGGAAAGGAAGAGAGGAGAGAGGAGAGAGGAGAGGAAGAGAGGAGAGAGGAGAGGGAGAGAGGAGAGAGGAGAGAAGAGAGGGAGAAAGGAGAGAGGAGAGAGGAGGAGGGAGAGAGGAGAGAGAAGAGGAGGAGAGAGGAGAGGGAGAGAGGAGAGAGGAGAGAGGAGAGAGGAGAGAGGAGAGAGGAGAGGAAGAGAGGAGAGAGGAGAGGACAGAGGAGAGGAGAGAGGAGAGGGAGAGAGGAGAGGGAGAGAGGAGAAAGGAGAGGAAGAGAGGAGAGAGGAGAGAGGAGAGAGGAGAGAGGAGAGGAGAGGAAGAGAGGGAGAGAGGAGAGGAAGAGAGGGAGAGAGGAGAGGAAGAGAGGAGAGAGGAGATGAGAGAGGAGAGGAAGAGAGGAGAGGAGAGGAAGAGAGGGAGAGAGGAGAGGAAGAGAGGGAGAGAGGAGAGGAGAGAGGAGAGGAAGAGAGGAGAGAGGCTGGTAGTATACAAGAGGCCTTGATAGTTATATTTATAGATTTATTAATAAATACTTAAAATTAAGAGTACTTAATATTGTAACGTCAATCTGACATTTATTAGGTAAGCTGTTCTATCACGATTTAGGTCTTTATTAATGAAAATAATAACGTAGTGGTCAGACACATTGATATTTGAGTAAAGAACAAGTGATTTATGTGTTGATTTATCTGTTGATTTATCAGTTGATTTATGTGTTGATTTATCAGTTGATTTATGTGTTGATTTATCAGTTGATTTATGTGTTGATTTATATAAGAGAGTCTGCTAAATGACTCCCTACTGTAAGTCTCTCTGGATAAGAGAGTCTGATAAATGACTCCCTACTGTAAGTCTCTGCTAAATGACTCACTACTGTCAGTCTCTCTGAATAAGAGAGTCTGCTAAATGACCCCGTACTGTCAGTCTCTCTGGATGAGAGTCTGCTAAATGACTCCCTACTGTCAGTCTCTCTGGATAAGAGAGTCTGCTAAATGACTCCCTACTGTAGGTCTCTCTGGATAAGAGAGTCTGCTAAATGACTCCGTACTGTCAGTCTCTCTGGATAAGAGAGTCTGCTAAATGACTCACTACTGTAAGTCTCTCTGGATAAGAGAGTCTGCTAAATGACTCACCACTGTAAGACTCTGCAAAAGAGGCTGCGGTAGAGGTGTGTGTGTGTGTGTGTGTGTGTGTGTGTGTGTGTGTGTGTGTGTGTGTGTGTGTGTGTGTGTGTGTGTGTGTGTGTGTGTGTGTGTGTGTGTGTGTGTGTGTGTGTGTGTGTGTGAGATGAAGTGTGTGTGTAAAGAACAGACCCTCTATTTCACTACGTAACCTCCTGACCGTCAGAAAAAAATCTGCTGTTACAAAACTGGTTGAATCAACGTTGTTGATCATTTCAGCCGAAAAACGTCAACGTGATGACGTTATATCAACGTGATGACGTTATATCAACGTGATGACGACTTTCCACTGATTGGTGGAAAGTCTTCACTTCTTATATTTTGTTTCCCAACTTTTCAAAACCAAATGACATGGGGACATTTTTTGGGTTGAATTAATGTTACTTGACAACTCCACAAAAATGTAAATCAAAACTAGATGTTGAACTGACGTCTGCGCCCAGTTGGGGAAGGGATCAGTGGACGTGAAAAGGAAAAGGACGAGTAGAAGGAGGAAGAGCAGTAGAGGAAGGAGGAGGGAGGAAGAGGACGAGTAGAAGGAGGAAGAGCAGTAGAGGAGGGAGGAAGAGGACGAGTAGAAGGAGGAAAAGCAGTAGAGGAAGGAGGAGGGAGGAAGAGGACGAGTAGAAGGAGGAAGAGCAGTAGAGGAAGGAGGAGGGAGGAAGAGGATGAGTAGAAGGAGGAAGAGCAGTAGAGGAAGGAGGAGGGAGGAAGAGGAAGAGTAGAAGGAGGAAGAGCAGTAGAGGAAGGAGGAGGGAGGAAGAGGACGAGTAGAAGGAGGAAGAGCAGTAGAGGAAGGAGGAGGGAGGAAGAGGAAGAGTAGAAGGAGGAAGAGTAGTAGAGGAAGGAGGAAGAGGGAAATGAGTAAGAGGACAATTATAAAGAATTCCATAGTTGATGTAACCTTGAATTCATAATATACTTGCTGGCACAGTTTGGTTCAACTCTTAGAATCAACCCTTGTGATCGTCAAGCCTCCACAGGATAACGGGATTACACAACACAATGCAGTTGTGACAACAGGAAGCTGTTCTGTACACCTGGATCTACCTGACATTTACCTATTTTATTTAACCAGGCAAGTCAGTTAAGAACAAAGTCTTATTTTCAATGACGGCCTAGGAACAGTGGGTTAACTGGTCTAGGAACAGTGGGTTAACTGGTCTAGGAACAGTGGGTTAACTGGTCTAGGAACAGTGGGTTAACTGGTCTAGGAACAGTGGGTTAACTGGTCTAGGAACAGTCGGTTAACTGGCCTAGGAACAGTGGGTTAACTGGTCTAGGAACAGTGGGTTAACTGGTCTAGGAACAGTGGGTTAACTGGTCTAGGAACAGTGGGTTAACTGGTCTAGGAACAGTGGGTTAACTGGTCTAGGAACAGTGGGTTAACTGGTCTAGGAACAGTGGGTTAACTGGTCTAGGAACAGTGGGATAACTGGTCTAGGAACAGTGGGTTAACTGGCCTAGGAACAGTGGGTTAACTGGTCTAGGAACAGTGGGTTAACTGGTCTAGGAACAGTGGGTTAACTGGTCTAGGAACAGTGGGTTAACTGGTCTAGGAACAGTGGGTTAACTGGTCTAGGAACAGTGGGTTAACTGGCCTAGGAACAGTGGGTTAACTGGCCTAGGAACAGTGGGTTAACTGGTCTAGGAACAGTGGGTTAACTGGTCTAGGAACAGTGGGTTAACTGGTCTAGGAACAGTGGGTTAACTGGTCCAGGAACAGTGGGTTAACTGGCCTAGGAACAGTGGGTTAACTGGTCTAGGAACAGTGGGTTAACTGGTCTAGGAACAGTCGGTTAACTGGCCTAGGAACAGTGGGTTAACTGGTCTAGGAACAGTGGGTTAACTGGTCTAGGAACAGTGGGTTAACTGGTCTAGGAACACTGGGTTAACTGGTCTAGGAACACTGGGTTAACTGGTCTAGGAACAGTGGGTTAACTGGTCTAGGAACAGTGGGTTAACTGGTCTAGGAACACTGGGTTAACTGGTCTAGGAACACTGGGTTAACTGGTCTAGGAACAGTGGGTTAACTGGTCAAGGAACAGTGGGTTAACTGGTCTAGGAACAGTGGGTTAACTGGTCTAGGAACAGTGGGTTAACTGGTCTAGGAACAGTGGGGTTAACTGGTCTAGGAACAGTGGGTTAACTGGCCTAGGAACAGTGGGTTAACTGGCCTAGGAACAGTGGGTTAACTGGTCTAGGAACAGTGGGTTAACTGGTCTAGGAACAGTCGGTTAACTGGCCTAGGAACAGTGGGTTAACTGGTCTAGGAACAGTGGGTTAACTGGTCTAGGAACAGTGGGTTAACTGGTCTAGGAACACTGGGTTAACTGGTCTAGGAACAGTGGGTTAACTGGTCTAGGAACAGTCGGTTAACTGGCCTAGGAACAGTGGGTTAACTGGTCTAGGAACAGTGGGTTAACTGGCCTAGGAACAGTGGGTTAACTGGCCTAGGAACAGTGGGTTAACTGGCCTAGGAACAGTGGGTTAACTGGTCTAGGAACAGTGGGTTAACTGGTCTAGGAACAGTGGGTTAACTGGTCTAGGAACAGTGGGTTAACTGGTCTAGGAACAGTGGGGTTAACTGGTCTAGGAACAGTGGGTTAACTGGTCTAGGAACAGTGGGGTTAACTGGTCTAGGAACAGTGGGTTAACTGGTCTAGGAACAGTGGTTTAACTGGTCTAGGAACAGTGGGTTAACTGGTCTAGGAACAGTGGGTTAACTGGTCTAGGAACAGTGGGTTAACTGGTCTAGGAACACTGGGTTAACTGGTCTAGGAACACTGGGTTAACTGGTCTAGGAACACTGGGTTAACTGGTCTAGGAACAGTGGGTTAACTGGTCTAGGAACAGTGGGTTAACTGGTCTAGGAACAGTGGGTTAACTGGTCTAGGAACAGTGGGTTAACTGGTCTAGGAACAGTGAGGTTAACTGGTCTAGGAACAGTGGGTTAACTGGCCTAGGAACAGTGGGTTAACTGGCTTGTTCAGGGACAGAACGACAGATGTTTACCTTGTCACCTCGGGGATTTGATCGCGCACCCTTTCCCGTTACTAGTCCAACGCTCTAACCGACTACCTGCCTAGTGGTAATAGTATCAAGACTGCCCAAATGTGGCAAATTGTTTTTTTAATACATTTTCAAGCTCATAACTGTGCACTCTCCTCAACCAATAGCATGGTATTATTTCACTGTAATAGCTACTGTAAATTAGAGAGTGCAGTTAGATTAACAAGAATTTAAGCTTTCTGCCCATATCAGATATGTCTATGTCCTGGGAAATGTTCTTGTTACTTCCAACCTCATGCTAATCACATTAGCCTACATTAGCTCAACCTCATGCTAATCACATTAGCCTACGTTAGCTCAACTTTCCAGATCAAACCTTATTAGAGCCAATGTCTTATTCTCCTGTTGTTGCGTTCCCATGTTACATTTAGTCGCCTTAGTGCACACCTGACATAGCCCTCCCTGTGTAGGTAGGCCTGTAAAAGAAAAACACCTAGGCCAAATACAGAGGTCGTTATTAATTGATGGTGAAAGTGCGCAGGCGCGTTCCCATGGGAGACCCTTGAGCGTCTAGCGGATATGACGGACAGGGGCGGATAACCCCGCGCGGACCTATAGTGCGCCCTCGGCCAGTGCTCGAGCAGCTCCATCTGTTCGCCGTTTCCCTGCGTTGGAGACTGCGGCGCAAGGCGTTTTAACCAAGACTGTGGGTGACGACTCTTTAAGTGTGAATGACGAGGCTTTAATTAAAGGCAGAGAATTAGAATGTCACGGCTACGTTCTGATCGTTCTAATTCTACATCTACGTGGCTAAATGAATGTGCACTAGTTGTAACATCCTGCTGTTCTGATTAAACTTAGCCAATTTGTTTGTGCATAAAAAGTGCATCTATGGGGCTTCACTCGGGCACATTGTACATGTCAAATGAATTCAATACAGGCCATATTGTTTTCGCTGAATTTAGCCTACTCTTCCTTGAAGAATAGTTTACAGCGTAATTGTATATTAAGGCAGTATAATTGGAGGGCGGAATACACCGTGACGCGTTAAGACTATATCTGTGCCATTGCAGAATCCAAAGCCAATAGTCCTTGCAATATACGAGTTGTAATGGGGTACTTTTCTGGGTAAATACTCCCAAAGTATAGGTCAAGTGTTAAATATTGTGCGCAAGCAGAGGACCACAATAGGCACACAGGCCTTTTGCCACAAATCTTTCCTACATACGTCCTACTTCAGAAGGAACGTTTGAACATTTTACAACGTATTTATGATAAGCTTACATACATTTCTCTTAAGAAGCCTGGTTCTTAATTAAAGCACTTGACTGCAATCAGTGATATTCCACAAAGCAGGATTAGCTCTCTCTCTCTCTCTCTCTCTCTCTCTCTCTCTCGTCGTTGGCGATAATCAGATTCACATGCTGTGCCTTGAGATTAGTTACACGCCAAGCGTGTTACAACAATAAGCCTATTGTCTTCGGTTTCATAATATTTATTGTGAAATGTGAATTCTGTGTTTCTATACCAGAATTGTGAAAAAATGCCACATTCATCACGGGTTTCTGGAACCGTCCTAATAGTTAGCAGACATGTTGTTAATTGTTTGTGTGACATTTTTGACATCTCTACATTAAACGGTGTTTAAGAGTAAATACGGTTTTTAAAACAACTCCAAAATGCATTTATACATCCGTCCCCCATATATCCTACAACTGAGGGCTTTAAGGCGCAGCACAGCAACACATAGTTTACATAAACCTTTGTACCAAACGATGTTTTTTTTTTATATACATAAAAAAAAAAATAATAATGACAGATTCAGTCAATTTTATAGTGTTGGGAAGAAATAAGAATGTTATTATACTTATAATTGATATAAAGTTTAAACATGCGTAAAAAAAATAAATCATTACATTCATTTTAAATACATAGTTAATTTAATGAATTGAAAATTAAATATAATACAGTACATGCATGCAAATATAATAGCATCTTTGGCCGTGTTTAGACTGCTGGGAAAAGCTGTTGTTAATAACAGGTTCATAATAATAATATTAATAATAATAATTTAATAAATGAATATTAGACCCACTGTTTTAGGCCTACGCTGGTACTCTGCGAACAGAAACAACTATCTATTATTATAACATAAAACTCAATGTGGAGTTATTCTGCATGTCTTTGTGTGATAGGATATCCTGCAAATATGTTCTTGAGTTTTATATCAACATTGTTGATGTGTGTCAATAAATACAATTGGCGCAGGCTATCGATGTGACAAGTGGGATTGAGCTAGGCCTGAGGTCAACGGGCTATCCTTACAAGTAGGCTTTAAAACACTACATGGGCCAGACTCGACCTTACGTTTTTTAACACGATGATGATGGGGGGGGGAATGCTAAATGCGGAAGCTGAAATTGGCATGATATATCACTTTGTAAACAGTCTTTTTGGCGATGATGCTAACCCTACGCCTCCTTCGAACAGACTAGGCCGGGTTTAAATAGGACTACGTCTCCTTTAAGCAGACTCGGCCTTGTCTACTACAGGACAACGTCTCCTTCGAATAGACTAAAGTACTTGCTGGCATTGGAAAAACATAAATAATGCGTGCTACTGCCAGGGTATACGATGGGCAGGGGCATCGGCATCAAGCATCTTCCCAGCAGGTTATTGTCTTTGTACAAGGCCGGGAGCTGCAGAGCCTTCCCCGGACCCGCGTCGGAGAAATCACCGTTGGGACCATCTAGCGCTGTTGAAATCTGTCTTTTCAATTTATTCCTTCGGTTCTGGAACCAGATTTTGACCTGCGTTTCCGTTAACTGGAGAGAACTGGCGAGGCAGGCGCGCTCGGCGCTGCTAAGGTACCGCTTCGTATCGAAAGTAGATTCCAACTGAAAGATCTGTCTCTTGGAGAAGATTGTGCGAGTTTTTTTCTTGTTTATTATTGACAGTTGTTTTTTCTTGCCGCTGCTATTATCACCGTCTCCGTTGTGATGCGTCGAGGAGCAGTCGTCGCCGCTGTCCCCGCTTTCGAAGCAATTGTCGGTGATCTGTAACGAGTCTTCCCGGGTGATAGCGACGGCCGTGGGTCCTCCGGTTGGGCTACAGTCGTTATCCGGCTCTGAGAACAGAAATGGGACAGAAATTGTATTCCGTAATATATATATAGCTTGACGCTGACAGTTTATCAGGCTACAATATAATGATACACATATAAATGCATTAGGCCCGATGTGTTGAATCAGGCTACAAAACGGCAGTTTAGTCTGCTACAGTGCAGTGTTTAACGTTCATATTTGACCATATTAGGCAACAGTTGCCTACCTGCATCGTGTAGCCTTGTCGCGGGGTCCATTCTCCGTTGATGGTCATCGAACCAGTACAGTCCCGTGCTATTCTGTAGCCTGCTACCGGAATGACAGCTGTCAACTGTCTTCCTACCGTGGTTACCGCTCGAGTATGTCTGCAGGTTCAGAATATTGTCTATGGTGAATTTGAGAGACGCGGCAGTCGGCTTGCATGACGCGTCCACTTTGCTCATCATTTTAGAGAAATGGTCTCTTTTCTCCCGCAAGGAATTTTGGAACCAAATGTCCCTGCGCTCTAGAAGTGGAACTTGGAACTCTCTTTCTCTCTTCCTAACGACGTCTTGACGATCCACGCACCATTTGCTCCATGCGAGGATGATGAGGGGATTGGACTGGGACTTTCACGGCGCGCCTCTCTCTCTCTCTCTCTCTCTCTGCCTCGCCTGTAACTTCCACGGACCGGATGGAACGTTGGTGCGCCCTCGTCCATTGGACAAGAGGAGTGCCTTCGAGGGGCCAATTGCATCAAGGGGAGGGGAAGAGAGAGAGAGAGAGAGAGAGAGAGATGGGGAGTAGAATGTTATCGTTTTCCCCTTCTTTTCTTGAGCCTGGCATCTGGTTTAAAGGCTACGAAAGGAAGAATGGAAATGAATCATTATAAATCATTTAATTTGAGATGTTCTGCATTTGAGGAATTAGCCTATTTTATTTTTCTGCAGACATGGCTTTGGGTTGGTGAATATATAATGTCTAGCTATAGACCCTGCAGTTCTGCCTTAGAAGGTAGGCTTACCTAATACATCCTGTTTTAGACTTAACACCTGGTGCTGACCGGGTCCAATCCCGATGTCCACCGGAACGTTTTTGTCGTTGGGAGAAGCGGAGGTGGATTACGGCGTTTCAGCGTTTTCTTTTTAAATGACTGGCACGCGTTTTAATGAAGTTCACGTTTTAATGAGGCCTTTTCGACGAGCTGTAGTTTTCAAAGTAAAAAAAAAACCCAAGAGAAACACCAATATAAATATATTATAAATAGTATTTACATGAATGTAGCTGGAATAACATATTGAACACAACATTTACTGTAAATTAAAATAGCCTAGCTCCATTTCTATGTGTAACTATTTCCATTTAATTTAGGCCTGCATTGCAATTCTTTAACGCATATTTATGTCTTTGCTTCTTATAAAATCGTTAACTGATAGAAGGGAACGAATAGAATAGAACCCATCAGGCTTCTATCTATATTCAGCCCGCGGTGGATAAAGTCCCCAAACGTCATACTTGAGTCATAGTAAAACAAAATATACACCTTCATAGAAAATGACTCGAGTAAAATTGAAAGTCACCCAGTAAAATACTACTTGAGTAAAAGTCTAAAAGTATTTGGGTTTTAAATAATACTTAAATATGAAAAGTTATTGTAATTGATAAAATAGACTCATGTGTTAAAAGTAAAAGTATAAATAATTTCAAATTCCTTTTACTAAGCAAACCAGACGGCACCATTTCATTTATTATATGTTATTCTACGGATTGCCACGGGGGCCACACTCCAACGCTCAGACATATTTTACAAGCGAAGCATTGGTGGTTAGTGAGTCCTCCAGATCAGAGGCAGTAGGGATGTTCTCTGTTTAGTGAGTCCTCCAGATCAGAGGCAGTAGGGATGTTCTCTGTTTAGTGAGTCCTCCAGATCAGAGGCAGTAGGGATGTTCTCTGTTTAGTGAGTCCTCCAGATCAGAGGCAGTTGGGATGTTCTCTGTTTAGTGAGTCCTCCAGATCAGAGGCAGTAGGGATGTTCTCTGTTTAGTGAGTCCTCCAGATCAGAGGCAGTAGGGATGACCAGGGATGTTCTCTGTTTAGTGAGTCCTCCAGATCAGAGGCAGTAGGGATGACCAGGGATGTTCTCTGTTTAGTGAGTCCTCCAGATCAGAGGCAGTAGGGATGACCAGGGATGTTCTCTGTTTAGTGAGTCCTCCAGATCAGAGGCAGTAGGGATGACCAGGGATGTTCTCTGTTTAGTGAGTCCTCCAGATCAGAGGCAGCAGGGAGGACCAGGGATGTTCTCTTGATAAGTGAATGAATTAGACCATTTTCTTGTCCTGCTAAACATTAAAAATATAACAAGTACTTTTGGGTGTCAGGGGAAAATGTATTGAGTTAAAAGTACATTATTTTCATTAGGAATGTAGTGAAGTAAAAGTAAAAGTTGTCAATAATATAAATAGCAAAGTAAAGTACAGAAACCTCCCCAAAATAACTACTTAAGTAGTACTTCAAAGTATTTTTAAGCCATTGTGTGTTTTGCACAAGGCTATGAGGTATAGGCCTATAATCAATACAATGGCTGAAAGACTACACGCTATAGTGGAGAACAGAGGCCTGTTTAACTAGGCCTGTAAATTATTATTTACAAATGGCAGCCTACACCGGACAAACACGGACGTCGCCGGGCCAATTGTTCGCCGCCTTACGTGACTCCCGATCACGACCGGTTGTGATAGCCTAGATTCGAACCAGGGTGTCTGTAGTGACACCGCTGGCACTGAGATGCAGTGCCTTAGACCGCTGCGCCACTTATTCATATAGACCTAGACTGTGTTTAGGGTAGGCTACTGTTATCCACATGATATTGAGCGTTATATTGATGACTGTTGATTGTCCGGAATAAAGTTAGAACCTTCTATTGTATTGTTTGTTGCGATGATGATCGCGACCATATTTTTGTTGTTGTCCGTTTTTACAGATAAAACCATAGCAGAAGGAATTTGAATTCGTGTACGTTATTTTACCCAGGAAACCCCACGGTCACACACGTTCTCCAAAATGCAAAACGTCTATCGTCTTCGATAGGGGATGTGGTTGTGATGAATATAGTTAGCGTTGTGTTGTTTTACTCCTAAATATGTGTTGTCCTCGGACGTTATCTCAAGTATCCTTCTCCCGAATGAATGGCGGCTCCCACGTACAGATCCTTCTCCCGAATGAATGGCGGCTCCCACGTACAGATCCTTCTCCCGAATGAATGGCGGCTCCCACGTACAGATCCTTCTCCCGAATGAATGGCGGCTCCCACGTACAGGCAGAGGCTACTGAAAGTTTAATGATAATAAATACATATTTATGACAACGAAGTAAAAGCGTTGTTAAATATAAATTGTTATAAATATATATAAATATGTATAAGCTATAATCCTATTATTTCGGATTATAAGAGAGGCTACTTTAGTGGGTCCGTGGATCCTCTGAATAAAACGTCTACCCGTGTTGTAAATAAATAACATACTATCATAGTTTCATTTATTTGTATTTCCCCTTTATTTAACCAGGTAGGCCAGTTGAGAACGAGTTCTAATTTACAACTGCGACCTGGACATAGTTGCCTACTACGGGCCATAGTAGGCTACTATGCAGGGTTGCAAGTTCAAACCCCCCGAGCCGACAAGGTACAAATCTGTCGTTCTGCCCCCTGAACAAGGCAGTTAACCCACTGTTCCTAGGCCGTCATTGAAAATAATAATTTGTTCTTAAGTGACTTGCCTAGTTTAAATAAAGGTAAAAATAAAATAGAAATATAGAACTATGAGTCCTACCGTATAGGTCTATTAACCAACTAACTATATGGTTCAACTGTTTCTTATACAGTCGTCTAGTCTACTGAGGCTCACAATCACAGCTTGCCAGCTGCCAGCCAGCTCAGGCCTGGTGTTGCAGTAGCGTGATGTCATATTTATGTAATAGTGCCTATAATTCATTTGTCCTCACCAACGTCCTGTCGATGACCCCCGTGTGTTTTATAAATATGAATGATGACATCAGACCATATTTCCTCTAATGGAGAGACGGGTGTTCCCAGTTCAGTTGCAGGGCAGAGAGCATGTTAGGCCTGCATGCCGGGCAAGGCCATGTTCAAAATAATTCAATGAAGTCAAATGTTTTTTTTCCCCCAAGGAAACGTGTCGCGAGCTTCTTTTATATATATATATATGTATAGATTTCAAATAGGCATTTTGTTTTTTCTTCTCCGCTCCCCTACTACTTTAGGCTACACATTTCATTTTGTATCTTTTACAATTAACTTGTGTTTTAAGAAGTGAAGGTCTATACGCTGATATGTGTGAGAACTCGCGCTGCCGGGACGGAGGACTTGTGCAGTTCGCTGCACGCTACGTCTTCTGTCCTCGTCCGTGTCTATTTTGACGGAAGTAAAACTGGCGAAATAAAATATACACGTCTATATTTGTAGCCTATAGTCCGGGAGGAGCCAATAGATTGGGTAAATTCCGATCAAATGACTTACAATTTCACATGGATTGATCAACTGTAGGCTACAGTTGATCGATCAATCGAATCTCATTGCAAGTTCAACTCTGGGACGTTAGTCGAAATAGCTCAGCACGTCGCCGGAAGACACACAAGACAACAGCAGACACACACACACACACACATCACTCATATCTTGTGATTCGTTTATTTAGAGCTATATTGTGGAGAAAAAAAGTGACGTAAGAAACGGGCTTTGAATATAAAAGTATTTGCACAAATAAATGTCTATAAAAAAAAAACATATCAATGTGGACCGGCACAAACACTATCATTATCTAGTGTGGCGATAATATAATAAAGTGGTACAATTACAACATTTAAAAAACACCGCGATCAATTGTAAATCTAAAGGCCATATCTTCTAACTGTTTTACTTGTATAGTTTTCTGCGGCCATTGCAGTTATTGTTATTGCACGATTCGCTATCTTCAATAATTGAATAAATTACTGACATGACGTGAACAAAAAAAAGTAGTGAAAGCTCCGTAACGGTCTTTACACCAACCCGGTAATTTGCGAGCGTAGTAAACTCATGGAGTGCGCAAAGGAGGAGTAGGGATAGTTCACAGGGTTTGAGAAACTCATCAAACGCGGGGACACCTGGGACACGTTGACGTTGAAACCCAACGTCGAGGGCGTGGAGCTTTTGTGATATAGAATCGGAACTCGGACTATCCGTTGGGACGAGTGGGAAACGTTTGCGGTCTCTTGATCCGCGGCCATCTGTCTCTTCCATTTGTTCCGTCGATTCTGGAACCAGATTTTCACCTGCGTTTCCGTTAGCTGGAGAGAGGCCGCGATACCTGCCCGTTCAGAAGTGCTCAGGTACCGTTTCATATCGAACGTCGACTCCAACTGAAACACCTGACTCCGACTGAAAACGGTTCTAGTTTTCTTCTTCCGGACAGAGCTCGGGTCCAGAGGGGCTTCCGGGTCCGACTGATCGTCAAAGGCGTTCTGCGTCTCGTCGTTGTCGTCGGTCAGGAAGCTGTCTGCCGTTTTCCGTCCCGTTTTGTCGCTGCCTTCTGTGGGTTCTTCTGGCACGGCGGGAGAAACGGAGTCTCGGTCGCTGGCTGAGTGGGAGCAGCAACGGTCATCTGAGCATCTACTGTCCTCTTTGGGATCTGTGGGGAAAAAATACAACATGAATTAAATGTGAATCGATTATGGACACATGGCATCCAAAGTCTGAATGATTTCAATAGGCTGTTGGTGAGGAACAAAAGTTGGCCATAAAAACAAAGGGGTAAAATATAATAGGCCTGTACCTATAGTTAATCTTTGAGTTTAAAGAGTAATGGAAAGATAACTGGTAAAGAGATAACTGATGGAGAGATAACTGATGGAGAGATAACTGATGGAAAGATAACTGATGGAGAGAGAACTGATGGAGAGATATCCAGTGGAGAGTTAACTGATGGAGAGAGAACTGATGAAGAGATATCCAGTGGAGAGTTAACTGATGGAGAGAACTGACGGAGAGATAACTGATGAAGAGATAATAGGATGGAGAGAACTGACGGAGAGATAACTGATGAAGAGATAATAGGATGGAGAGATAACCGATGAAGAGATAATATGATGTAAAGATAACTGATGGAGAGATAACAGGATGAAGAGATAACATGATGGAGAGATAACAGGATGAAGAGATAACATGGAGAGATAACAGGATGAAGAGATAACATGATGGAGAGATAACAGGATGAAGAGATAACATGATGGAGAGATAACAGGATGAAGAGATAACATGATGGAGAGATAACAGGATGAAGAGAACTGATGGAGAGATAATATGATGGAGAGAACTGATGGAGAGATTATATGATGGAGAGATAACAGGATGTAGAGATAACTGATGGAGAGATAATATGATGGAGAGATAACTGATGCAGAGATAACCAAGCTGGACAAGGGCCTACCCATTCTGAATAGTAGAATGCGCTCAAAACGGGCACCCTATTCCCTAAATAGTGCACTACTTTTGACCTAGGGCCCTATTCCCTAAATAGTGCACTACTTCTGACCTAGGGCCCTATTCACTATATAATGAACTACTTCTGACCTAGGGCCCTATTCACTATATAATGAACTACTTCTGACCTAGGGCCCTATTCACTATATAATGAACTACTTCTGACCTAGGGCCCTATTCACTATATAATGAACTACTTCTGACCTAGGGCCCTATTCACTATATAATGAACTACTTCTGACCTAGGGCCCTATTCAATATATAATGAACTACTTCTGACCTAGGGCCCTATTCACTATATAATGAACTACTTCTGACCTAGGGCCCTATTCAATATATAATGAACTACTTCTGACCTAGGGCCCTATTCAATATATAATGAACTACTTCTGACCTAGGGCCGAGGGAATAGGGAGCCGTTTGGGACATACGTTTTAGTCTGACTGCTGTTGATACATTTAAAAAAAAAATGCTTTTAATTTATTTAACCTTTATTTAACTGGGTGAATGGAGGCCTACAAAGACCTGGCATCCAAATATGAACAAAGTTAACTAACAACAACCCTCCTAACCAGGACACGAAGACCTTCAAATGGCACCCTATTCCCTATAGAGTGAACTACTAGTGACCAGAGCCCTATTCCCTATCTAGTGCATTATTTTAGACCAGGACCATAGGACTCCAAAGTATAGGGAATAGGGCTCCATGGGATTTAACCTTGTGCCTGTACGGCTGTTCTGAAGAGACCAAGACCCCTGTTCCCTGGGGTCATCCACTCGGACAAACTAATTGCACTCTTGAGCCTTTAATGAGTTTGGAATGGCTGCAGAGAGAGAGGAGGGAAAAGAGAGAGAGGGGGGGAGGGGGAGGGAAGAGAGAGAGAGAGAGGGGGAGAGAGAGAGAGAGAGAGGGAAGAGAGAGAGAGAAAGAGGGAGGGAAGAGAGAGAGAGGGGGGGACTCCAAACATGAGCTCACTGCTTCTGTTAGTTTTACCAAATGAAGCAAACAGGGGCCTCGTTGACCCTCCAGAGGACACTTCCCTCTATCAGTAGACTGGCTGACCAGACAGGACCAGAGGACACTTCCCTCTATCAGTAGACTGGCTGACCAGACAGGACCAGAAGACACTTCCCTCTATCAGTAGACTGGCTGACCAGACAGGACCAGGGGACACTTCCCTCTATCAGTAGACTGGCTGACCAGACAGGACCAGAAGACACTTCCCTCTATCAGTAGACTGGCTGACCAGACAGGACCAGGGGACACTTCCCTCTATCAGTAGACTGGCTGACCAGACAGGACCAGGGGACACTTCCCTCTATCAGTAGACTGGCTGACCAGACAGGACCAGGGGACACTTCCCTCTATCAGTAGACTGGCTGACCAGACATGACCAGACAGGACCAGGGGACACTTCCCTCTATCAGTAGACTGGCTGACCAGACAGGACCAGGGGACACTTCCCTCTATCAGTAGACTGGCTGACCAGACAGGACCAGGGGACACTTCCCTCTATCAGTAGACTGGCTGACCAGACATGACCAGGGGACACTTCCCTCTATCAGTAGACTGGCTGACCAGACAGGACCAGAGGACACTTCCCTCTATCAGTAGACTGGCTGACCAGACAGGACCAGAGGACACTTCCCTCTATCAGTAGACTGGCTGACCAGACAGGACCAGAGGACACTTCCCTCTATCAGTAGACTGGCTGACCAGACAGGACCAGGGGACACTTCCCTCTATCAGTAGACTGGCTGACCAGACAGGACCAGGGGACACTTCCCTCTATCAGTAGACTGGCTGACCAGACAGGACCAGAGGACACTTCCCTCTATCAGTAGACTGGCTGACCAGACAGGACCAGGGGATACTTCCCTCTATCAGTAGACTGGCTGACCAGACAGGACCAGAGGACACTTCCCTCTATCACTAGACTGGCTGACCAGACAGGACCAGACAATCCCAATATGGCACCCTATTCCCTATATAGTGCACTACTTTTAACCAGGGCCTATGGCCATATGGCACCGAGTTTAGTCTAACGTAACAGGGCAGGTCGCAGTTGTAAATGAGAACTGGCCTTCCTGGTTAATGAATAAAGGTGAGTATTTATTTATTTATTTATTAAATAGAGCTGATAGGGGCCCATTGGGCTCTGGTCTAAAGTAGTGCACTATATAGGGAATAGGGCTCTGGTCTAAAGTATTGCATTATATAGGGAATAGGGCCCTGGTCTAAAGTAGTGCACTATATAGGGAATAGGGCCCTGGTCTAAAGTAGTGCACTATATAGGGAATAGGGCCCTGGTCTAAAGTAGTGCACTATATAGGGAATAGGGCTCTGGTCTAAAGTAGTGCACTATATAGGAAATAGGGTTCCATTTGCTATCCGACCTATAGTGACAGGCAGTGTGTGTAATTAGAGATATAGGCTTAGTCAAGATGCGCGATAGGACTATCACGACACACGATATAGACGTAACATATAACACATGTCGGCGTAACATGATACGCGTAACATGATACCCGCGACGTAACATGCATGGCGACGTGTGGTTAAACCTCCTTGGCAGCTCTCCCTGGTAAAAATAGTTTATTTTTTATTTTTACCTCAATGGGACTGATAGGTTATTGTGAGATGTTCTTGGCCCTAGGTGTAGACTACAGACCTAAAACCTCGTGTTGTTATAGCCTAATATAACCGGGCCATTCAAACCCTTCGATCGCAATGAGAAGCTGTTTTTTATTTTCACATTATAGACTATCCTACCAGCTTCGATCATGCAGTCAAAGATAATTATAGGAATATGTATCTAACGGAATACAGACATATTACTGTATTGCCCATGCAGTCACATTTAAATGATGGCTGTTTTCGGCATTTTATTTACAATTGAACTCATACAGTAGATTCGATTATGCAGTTAATAAAAACAATTAAACACAACTATTTATCCAATAAAATAAAGATATGGGCAACTTACTGTTGGACCTTTTGAGACTGAGTGGTTTGACGTTAACGGCTGCGGCTCCTCTGTTCCGTTCTAATTGCGAGTCTCTCCGGGGGGAACCCTCGGCGCCGAGGCCGGAGCAGGCTGCCACTTGACCGGCCACTTGGCTGGGGTGTCCCGCTAAGACTCGGCTAGGGTAGACCATCTCATTCCGCTCCATACTCTCCTCCGCGGTCCTGCTACTATACTGGCTGTTGTTGTTGTTGACCTGTCGGTTGAAATGCGTTGACTCTCCATTCTTCCTCGAGCCGAGTAGGTTTTCGATGTAAAACGAGGAGAATTTTGACGGTGTCGAAGCCTGAGTGTCTGTCGCCTTGTCGTGCATGATGTTTTTAAATGAAAAGCATATGCAAATTCCTGGCCACTCAAACAAAACAATTACGACGGGTCCTCCTGCGTCCGTCCAGTTGACGACGAGCACGTGTGTTCTGTTACTCCGCACAACAAAACAGTTATTTTCGTTGTTGTTGATGTGTGTCCCGGTCGGATCTTAAAAGCACCATCTCAACCGGGTTTCTCCATTCTCCCCTGTTTATAAATGATAAATCCTCATCACCGAAACGTGGAAATCGTTACCAGGGCGGCCCTGGAGCTCCGTAGTGCCAGCACAGCACCGGGCAGAGACCGGAGAGGTTGTAGCCTACAGCGGGGAAGCGAGTCAAGGCAAACGGTTGACGAGCGGAGGGTATCCGCTGATTGGACAAGCCACAATATCAAATGGGATGACTCCAGGAGAGGAGAGAGAGGTTTCCGTCGCAAATGGCACTCTATCCCTTACACAGTGCACTACTTTTGACCCTAGCCCTACAGACCCTGGTCAAAGGTATGTACTATAAAAGGAATAGGGTACCATTTGGGACGGAGCCGAGAATTACTCTGTCTGACGGGGACTCGCCTCTCGCCTCTCGCCTCCCCTCAGTTACTGCTGCAGGCGCGTGTGTGTGTGCCTGCGTGCCCGCGTGCACCACCGGGGCCAGGGAGACCCCCCCCCCCAGTCATTCAGTGAAGAGCCTTTATTTGGGTCAATTAGGAGGCAAATTAAAATACAGGAAGAGATAGAGAACACTGTCCTCCTCCTCGCGGGTCCCGTATGGTTCTACGTTCCACAGCGCTGCACGCGGAAGGAAGAGCCGTCTGTATCTACTACTGTACATACACCACCGCCTATTGGCTAACCGGGAAAATGCAGTACGCTGCTTGACATGTAGGCTCTAAAAAAAGGGGACTCTAAAATCATTATAGTTGAAAAAAATAAAAAAATAAAAAACTTAGAGCCCATTTTCTTGTAGACGAAAAATGCGCTGCGTATATCTCTCCGTATATCTCTGCGTTTATCTCTGCGTATAGCTCTCCGTAAAGCGTTAATTGGTTCTATTGTAGAGCTGGGACCATAAACAGCTAATGATCGACACAAACCAACCTGATCATTTATCGCTGGTATTTAGCTGATAGCATTCCTTACAGATAAGACGTCTTCACTAGAGAAATTATACGACTGTTAATATGAAGTACTAGTAGTAGATAATACAATGTAAAAAAAGCTGTAGTATGTATTAAAGTTAGAAACGTATCGTTCTATTCATCATTATCGCTTCAATTCAGGTAATTTACCGTAATATGGATTTTCTGTCAATATTTTCCAGCTCTATAGGCTAATTAATGTAGGCTTACCGAGTGCGCTTTTCTGTGGGAGTTGATAAGTAAAGGCTAATTAATGTAGGCCTACCGAGTGCGCTTTTCTGTGGGAGTTGATAAGTAAAGGCTAATTAATGTAGGCCTACCGAGTGCGCTTTTCTGTGGGAGTAGATACGTAAAGGCTAAATATGTTTTGTTATTTTATCTCTCCGTTCTGTGTATTACTAGGGCTCTATGTTATGTTATGACCCTGTCGTCTTGACTGTATGTTAAACCTTAGCTAGGAGAGACCATTTCGGCTATAGCTTCATTTTTCTAATCGATTTTTTTTTTTCGAGCATATTGAGGAAAATAAAATTAATCGTAGGCGGTTGTCTTCCTGCTGTCGAAGTGTATTATTTCAGAAATCTCCCATTCACACGGGGGAGGGAAGTTCTGCTGTTAGAACCGAGGACACGTGACATATTGTTTTTGAGTCGTCATTATTTCTCTCCGGCTCCAGAGTGACGCAGCGGTCTGAAGGCACTGCATTTCAGTGCACGAGGCGTCACTACAGTCCCCTGATTCGAATCCAGGCTGCATCACATCAAGGCCGTGATTGGGAGTCCCATAGGGTGGCGCACAGTTGTCCCAGTGTCGTCCCGGTTTGTTTTCGGTGCAGGCCGTCATTGTAAATAAGAATTTGTTTTTTAAATAACTGACTTGCCTAGTTAAATAAAGAAAACATACTATCACAATGTAAAGTCTTATTATCGTGTAAGATTTATGGCCTATCGCCCATTGCTTTGCTTTCAACTTCGGCCCTACAATACATTCCAACATCATTTGGATTTTATTTTGGTCTGGACACGGAAAATAACGGTATTTAAGACCTATACCCTACACTGGCCTGTATTACATAAATAATACAGATAAAACACGTAGGCCTGAAACACGAGTTCAATAAAACGAGTAGGTCTACAAACCCTAGCCCGGGATCGGAAGGAGAGGAATTATGTTAGGAAGCAACAGGCAGTCTGGCGGTTCGAATCCCCGTAGACAACGAGGTGGAAAAATCTGTCGATGTGCCCTTGAGCAAGACACTAAGCCCATTTTAATTGCCCCTGTAAGCCGCTCTGTATACGAGCGTTTGCTAAATGACCGAAACATAAAATGATGTCACAATGCGCAGGTAGTCAAGAACAGCCGAGATCGCCTATAATTTATTTGAATGAACACAGAATATGTTTAGAATTGTCCGTGTCTGTCATCCAGCTCCTCGAGTGGCCTGTGTTCTGAGCTATCCGTGTTTTTGGGCATTAATTATGGTTGAAGTTGATATTGACTTTCCTAATGAAAAACACCGTTTCATCATCCTCCATAGAAATATTAAAATGATCGCCGACGTCCGCTTTTACCCTTCTGGGTGACATGGCAACCAGACACGCTTTTACCCTTCTGGGTGACATGGCAACCAGACACGCTTTTACCCTTCTGGGTGACATGGCAACCAGACACGCTTTTACCCTTCTGGGTGACATGGCAACCAGACACGCTTTTACCCTTCTGGGTGACATGGCAACCAGACACACTGTTACCCTTCTGGGTGACATGGCAACCAGACACGCTGTTACCCTTCTGGGTGACATGGCAACCAGACACGCTTTTATTATTTCTTCATTATTTCTTTCAATGGAGTCAGCAGCAGTGATGACCTTTACCGGGACCACTGGCTCTCCTCACCCCGCTTCTCTCTCTCTCTCCCTCTCTCGCTCTCTTTCTCCATCCCACTCTCTCTCTCTCTCCTTATCTCTCCCCCTTACCCCCCTCACTCTCTCTCTCCTTTCTCTCTATCTCTCCCCCTTACCCCCCCACCCCCCCTCTCTCTCTCTCTCTCTCTCTCTATCTCTTACCCCCCACCCTCTCTCTCTCTCTCTCTCTCTCTCTCTCTCTCTATCTCTCCCCCTTACCCCCCCCTCTCTCTCTGTCTCTCCCTCTCCCTCTATCTCTCCCCCTTACCCCCCCTCACTCTCTCTCTCCATCTCTCCCCCTTACCCCCCTCACTCTCTCTCTCCTTTCTCTCTATCTCTCCCCCTTACCCCCCACCCTCTCTCTCTCTCGCTCTCTCTCTATCTCTTACCCCCACCCTCTCTCTCTCTCTATCTCTCCCCCTTACCCCCCCCCCCTCTCTCTGTCTCTCTCTCTCTCTCTCTCTCATAGCACCTATAGGCCAGAGTTAGCCCTTGACCACGGATCAGAGAGCACGCTCCTCTTTACACGACACTCAATAACGTGAATGAAACGGCACTATGACCCCGTGCTTAAAGAGGTCACGCACCTGTCATGTCTGGTTGGAGTGAAGGCCGTATTAGCGCGTGGTTCGTTGTTGATGATGTCTTGTATTTTTGGGGGGTGGTTGGACTTAGTGGGTAGAAGGGTAGATGGATTTTTGGGGTCTCTTAATCTTTGTTCTACAAAGGGAAGAAAAACAAAACAAATTAGTCGATAAAATTGTAATTACGTTAGCTGATATATTTTATGAGTTACAGTATGAGTGAATTTATTTATTTTACTTTGGCTACTTTTAGTTATTTTTCTGAAGTATTGAAAGCCTGTTTTGGTGAACAAATGAAAAGCTGCATTGTTCAAAACCCGAGCGCAAACTGATTAGACATACAACGTATTTCTTACCATTGTTTATTAATGCAGCTCAAAAATACAACCCCCAAATATATTGTCATATCGGCCCACTGAACCACCTCATCCTTTGTATTTCAACCCATCATTTTGAGTTGACCGTTAAAATATCGTAAGAAATAAATGAGAATTTGCGACACATTATTATTTTTTAAAATCAAACCTTATGGAACATCATTTGTTTATGTCGTCATACAATTGATGCTATAATAGTTTGTTTATGTCGTCATATAGTCCAATTGATGCTATAATAGTTTGTTTATGTCGTCATATAGTCCAATTGACGCTATAATACTTTAAATTGATTTAATCCACCGAAAATTTTAATAAACAAGTCATTCAATAACAACAAAGAATATTACGACTTATTTATGGAATCCAACGCTCACGTTTTCTCTTAGGTTATCGTTGTAAAAAACATTACCGCAGTCATGGCGCATTGAGACCATATTCGATAAAAACAATGTTGAATGTACTTCTTTTTTTTTTTTTTCGTGCCCGAATTAATCACATTGTTGATCCCAAATAATAATACTTGGCCTGTTTGTAGGTTTATTCTTTGTGCTAAATATTTGTAAAATGTTACGGTTTTGTCAGGTCGGATTTGTTATTTCATGGGTAGCTCAACAACGTCTGATCAATTTACGAGCGGAGAAACCTGTCCGGTGTCCTTGATAGAAGACGCATTGTTTCACTCCGTTAGATCTTAAAATGAAATAAACTTGCTAGGAATTGTGGTTGTTATGGTTATGCCATTATCACTCGAAATACCTTGAATTTCAACGTTGAAAACAACCACTAAGTCAAGCCTGAGTCATTTAATAGGCGGACAAGTCATCCGTCGTATCCGCACTGGGCAAAAACTGGTTGAATTAAAGTTTGTTTCCACGTCGTTTCAACCAAATAAATGAACGTGAAGACGGTGAATCAACGCGGACAACCCATTGGATTTGCACAAAATCATCAAGGTAAGTTCATTTCATATTTTTTTTTAAAACCTAAATCCAATGACATGGTGATTATTTGTAGTTGCTGTTTCACATCGAAATCGCCAAAATAGTTGGAAAAGTTCAAACGTAAATACAAAATTAGACGTTGAAATGACGTCTGTGCCCAGTGGGATCTCTTGATTAAGAACACATTGTATTGTAATTCGTCCAAAATATATTTTAGGGTTTTAATCATCGTTCCCATACAGGCCTGCACTCAAACAAACAAAATAATAATGGCCCGTGTTCATTTAAAGTCATTAACTTATCCGATCCAATGTAAACCGGAAGTCATTGAGCTTGAACACAACACTATGACGTACCCCGCACTCTCACCGAACGCGGGGAAATGAACGCGTCCCAAATGACACCCGAGGCACGGCTGTTGGTGGATGTTGTATAAGTTATTCCTGAACAATTACAATAATTGTTTTCAGCTTCGGCTTTTGGTCTGTATGTGTGTGTGTGTGCTGGTCTGTATGTGTGTGTGTGTGTGTGTGTGTGTGTGTGTGTGTGTGTGTGTGTGTGTGTGTGTGTGTGTGTGTGTGTGTGTGTGTTAGTGTATGTGCTGGTATGTGTGTGTGTTTGTTGGTGTGTGATCTATGTAAGACCTTGTTGTGTAGACTTGTCCACATGTTTAACCAACTATAGGTGCTCTGATTCAGCCAGCATCCCTAATGTTAACCTGTTCCCTGTATAGTAGACCAGAGCCCTAATGGAGCCCTGTTCCCTGTATAGTAGACCAGAGCCCTAATGTTAACCTGTTCCCTGTATAGTAGACCAGAGCCCTAATGGAGCCCTGTTCCCTGTATAGTAGACCAGAGCCCTAATGTTAACCTGTTCCCTGTATAGTAGACCAGAGCCCTAATGGAGCCCTGTTCCCTGTATAGTAGACCAGAGCCCTAATGGAGCCCTGTTCCCTGTATAGTAGACCAGAGCCCTAATGGAGCCCTGTTCCCTGTATAGTAGACCAGAGCCCTAATGGAGCCCTGTTCCCTGTATAGTAGACCAGAGCCCTAATGGAGCCCTGTTCCCTGTATAGTAGACCAGAGCCCTAATGGAGCCCTGTTCCCTGTATAGTAGACCAGAGCCCTAATGGAGCCCTGTTCCCTGTATAGTAGACCAGAGCCCTAATGGAGCCCTGTGAGTGTTTCTGTCTCCCTTGGTCTGTGAGTGTTTCTGTCTCTCTTGGTCTGTGAGTGTTTCTGTCTCCCTTGGTCTGTGAGTGTTTCTGTCTCTTGGTCTGTGAGTGTTTCTGTCTCTTGGTCTGTGAGTGTTTCTGTCTCTGTGTCTGTGAGTGTTTCTGTCTCTGTGTCTGTGAGTGTTTCTGTCTCTGTGTCTGTGAGTGTTTCTGTCTCTGTGTCTGTGAGTGTTTCTGTCTCTCTTGGTCTGTGAGTGTTTCTGTCTCTCTTGGTCTGTGAGTGTTTCTGTCTCTCTTGGTCTGTGAGTGTTTCTGTCTCTCTTGGTCTGTGAGTGTTTCTGTCTCTCTTGGTCTGTGAGTGTTTCTGTCTCTCTTGGTCTGTGAGTGTTTCTGTCTCTCTTGGTCTGTGAGTGTTTCTGTCTCTCTTGGTCTGTGAGTGTTTCTGTCTCTCTTGGTCTGTGAGTGTTTCTGTCTCTCTTGGTCTGTGAGTGTTTCTATCTCTCTTGGTCTGTGAGTGTTTCTGTCTCTCTTGGTCTGTGAGTGTTTCTGTCTCTCTTGGTCTGTGAGTGTTTCTGTCTCTCTTGGTCTGTGAGTGTTTCTGTCTCTCTTGGTCTGTGAGTGTTTCTGTCTCTCTTGGTCTGTGAGTGTTTCTGTCTCTCTTGGTCTGTGAGTGTTTCTGCCTCTCTTGGTCTGTGAGTGTTTCTGCCTCTCTTGGTTTGTGAGTGTTTCTGTCTCTCTTGGTCTGTGAGTGTTTCTGTCTCTCTTGGTCTGTGAGTGTTTCTGTCTCTCTTGGTCTGTGAGTGTTTCTGTCTCTTGGTCTGTGTGTATTACCAGACTATTTAGCTCATATTTCTCTGTGTACACTGGGCTGTCTCACCGATGTGGCACGTGGAACACAACCCCCTGCTCTGATGGCAGACAGCCCCAGCCTCCCCTGCTTTCCCCCTACTCTCCTCCCTTCTCTCTCTCAGCCTCCCCTGCTTTCCCCCCTACTCTCCTCCCTTCTCTCTCTCAGCCTCCCCTGCTTTCCCCCTACTCTCCTCTCTTCTCTCTCTCAGCCTCCCCTGCTTTCCCCCTACTCTCCTCCCTTCTCTCTCTCAGCCTCCCCTGCTTTCCCCCTACTCTCCTCCCTTCTCTCTCTCAGCCTCCCCTGCTTTCCCCCTACTCTCCCCCGTTCTCTCTCCAAGGCTCCCCCTCTCTCCCTCTTCTCTCCATATTGTCTAGTCCCCTTCTCCCCAGCATTCTCCAGCCCATCTCCCCCTCTCAACCCCCTATCCCCGCTCTCTCCTCCCTCTCTCCTCCCTCTCTCCCCTCTCCACCCTCTCCCCCTCTCCATTCACCCTCTCCACACACTCTTCCCTCTTTTCCCTCTCTCCTCTCTCCCACTTCTCTATTCCCTCTCCCTTCCCCCCCACCTTCTCCCATCTCTCCCCTTCTCCTCTCTCCCCTCACTCTCTATTCACGCTCCCCTCCCCTCTCCTCCCTCACTCCCTCCTCTCCCCCCTCTCTTCCCCCCATGATCCTCCCTGATCCTCATCCAGCCTGGCGTGTCCTTTACCTGGCCAGCCGGCCACCACAGGCAGTCCTCTTTAAACCCTGCTCATCAATATCAAACCTCAGAACACCCTCTCTCTTCCACAGTCCTACAGAATAATCCCTCTCCCTATATCTTTCTACTCTACCCTTACCAACAGGCCCCTTTCTACTCTGTCTACCCTTACCCTCTCTCTTCCACAGTCCTACAGAATAAGCCCTCTCCCTATATCTTTCTACTCTACCCTTACCAACAGGCATCTTTCTACTCTGTCTACCCTTACCAACAGGCCTCTTTCTACTCTGTCTACCCTTACCAACAGGCCCCTTTCTACTCTGTCTACCCTTACCAAGAGGCCCCTTTCTACTCTGTCTACCCTTACCAACATTTTATCAGGCCTGCTCCTCAACCTTTCCCAGTGCCAACAGGCCACTTTCTATCTGCCAGTCAGCCAGTCAGCCAGTCAGTTAGTCAATCAGTCAGCCAGTCAGTTAATCAGTCAGTCAGTTGGCCAGTCAGTCAGTCAATCAGTCAGCAAGTCAATCAGTCAGCCAGTCAATCAGTCAGCCAGTCAGTTAATCAGTCAGTCAGTTGGCCAGTCAGTCAGCCAGTCAGTCAATCAGTCAGGCAGTGTACTACATAGTGCATTACTTTTGGCCAGAGTAGTGCACTATATAGGGAATAGGGTGCCACATCTAAGTAAATAGCCTTGTACGAGCCAGAATGTCTAATGGAGCGAGGATGGACAGGACACCCCCTGGACAGGACACCCCCTGGACAGGACACTAGTCTATCTCCTGTTTCTGTAGTGAGACAGCTTGATGTGCCAGTACACCCCCTGGACAGGACACTAGTCTGTCTCCTGTTTCTGTAGGGAGACAGCTTGATGTAGCAGGACACTAGTCTATCTCCTGTTACTGTAGTGAGACAGCTTGATGTACAGTACACCCCCTGGACAAGACACTAGTCTATGTCCTGTTTTTGTAATGAGAGACAGGACACCTCCTGGACAGGACACTAGTCTATCTCCTGTTTCTGTAGTGAGAGACAGGACACCCCCTGGACAGGACACTAGTCTATCTCCTGTTTCTGTAGTGAGAGACAGGACACCCCCTGGACAGGACACCCCCTGGACAGGACACTAGTCTGTTACAGGTCTTTAACCCTTATCTATCTCCTGCCGAGTTCCCAGCAGAGATGCACGGGGATCCATTTTTACAGTCTTTGGTACGACTTGGCCCGGGGATCGAACTCTCAACCTTCCGATCTGAGTTAGTTCAGGTACCATCTGGGGATGTACACCCAGGGTTAGAGACTAGGGGGGGAAACAGAGCTACTGAGAATACACTTTGACTGGGCAGACAGATGAAGGATACGATCAGCCGTTCACACAGAGCGAGGTAGCGTCTCTAATGGCAACCCATTCACACAGAGAGAGAGAGTAGCGTCTCTAATGGCAACCCGTTCACACAGAGAGAGAGAGGTAGCGTCTCTAATGGCAACCCGTTCACACAGAGAGAGAGGTAGCGTCTCTAATGGCAATCCGTTCACACAGAGAGGTATCATCTCTAATGGCAACCCGTTCACACAGAGAGAGAGAGGTAGCGTCTCTAATGGCAACCCGTTCACACAGAGAGAGAGGTAGCGTCTCTAATGGCAATCCGTTCACACAGAGAGGTATCATCTCTAATGGCAACCCATTCACACAGAGAGAGGTAGCATCTCTAATGGCAACCCGTTCACACAGAGAGAGGTAGCATCTCTAATGGCAACCCGTTCACACAGAGAGAGGTAGCGTCTCTAATGGCAACCCGTTCACACAGAGAGAGGTAGCATCGCTAATGGCAACCCGTTCACACAGAGAGAGGTAGCATCTCTAATGGCAACCCGTTCACACACAGAGAGAGAGAGGGAGCGTCTCTAATGGCAACCTGTTCACACAGAGAGAGGTAACGTCTCTAATGGCAACCCGTTCACACAGAGAGAGAGGTAGCATCTCTAATGGCAACCCGTTCACACAGAGAGAGGTAGCATCTCTAATGGCAACCTGTTCACACAGAGAGAGGTAGCGTCTCTAATGGCAACCCAGAGAGAGAGAGAGGTAGCATCTCTAATGGCAACCCGTTCACACAGAGAGAGGTAGCGTCTCTAATGGCAACCCGTTCACACAGAGAGAGGTAGCATCTCTAATGGCAACCCGTTCACACAGAGAGAGGTAGCATCTCTAATGGCAACCCGTTCACACAGAGAGAGAGATAGCATCTCTAATGGCAACCCGTTCACACAGAGAGAGAGAGAGGTAGCATCTCTAATGGCAACCCGTTCACACAGAGAGAGGTAGCGTCTCTAATGGCAACCCGTTCACACAGAGAGAGAAAGAGAGGTAGCATCTCTAATGGCAACCCGTTCACACACAGAGAGAGAGAGAGGTAGCATCTCTAATGGCAACCTGTTCACACACAGAGAGAGAGGTAGCGTCTCTAATGGCAACCCGTTCCTTGGATAATGCACTTCATTTTAGACCATGGTCAACCATAGTGCACTACAAAGGGCATAGGGTATAGGGTATAGGGCATAGAGTAGAGGGCATAAAGTAGAGGGCATAGAGTAGAGGGCATAGAGTAGAGGGCATAAAGTAGAGGGTATAGAGTAGAGGGTATAGAGTAGAGGGTATAGGGTATATGGTATAGGGTATAGGGAATAGGGTATAGGGCATAGGGTATAGGGCATAGGGTATAGAGTATAGAGTATAGAGTATAGAGTATAGGGTATAGGGTATAGGGCATAGAGTAGAGGGCATAAAGTAGAGGGCATAGAGTAGAGGGCATAGAGTAGAGGGCATAGAGTAGAGGGTATAGAGTAGAGGGTATAGAGTAGAGGGTATAGGGTATATGGTATAGAGTATAGAGTATAGGGTATAGGGTATAGGGTATAGAGAATAGGGTATAGAGTATAGGGTATAGGGTATAGAGAATAGGGTATAGAGTATAGGGTATAGGGTATAGGGTATAGAGAATAGGGTATAGAGTATAGGGTATAGGGTATAGAGTATAGAGTATAGAGTATAGGGTATAGAGAATAGGGTATAGAGTATAGGGTATAGGGTATAGGGTATAGAGAATAGGGTATAGAGTATAGGGTATAGGGTATAGGGTATAGAGAATAGGGTATAGACTATAGGGATAGGGTATAGGGTATAGGGTATAGGTTATAGGGTATAGGGTATAGGGTATAGGGTATAGGGTATAGGTTATAGGGTATAGGGTATAGGGTATAGGGTAGAGGGTATAGAGTAGAGGGAATAGGGTATAGGGTATAGGGTATAGGGTATAGAGAATAGGGTATAGAGTGTAGGGTATAGGGTATAGGGTATAGAGAATAGGGTATAGAGTGTAGGGTATAGGGTATAGGGTATAGAGAATAGGGTATAGAGTGTAGGGTATAGGGTATAGGGTATAGAGAATAGGGTATAGAGTGTAGGGTATAGGGTATAGGGTATAGAGAATAGGGTATAGAGTGTAGGGTATAGGGTATAGGGTATAGAGAATAGGGTATAGAGTGTAGGGTATAGGGTATAGGGTATAGAGAATAGGGTATAGAGTGTAGGGTATAGGGTATAGGGAAAGGGTATAGGGTATAGAGTGTAGGGTATAGGGCATAGGGTATAGAGTATAGGGTATAGGGTATAGGCATCAACACTAGGGTATAGGGCATAGGGTATAGGGCATAGGGTATAGAGTATAGAGTATAGAGTATAGAGTATAGGGTATAGGGTATAAAGTAGAGGGCATAGAGTAGAGGGCATAGAGTAGAGGGCATAGAGTAGAGGGTATAGAGTAGAGGGTATAGAGTAGAGGGTATAGGGTATATGGTATAGAGTATAGAGTATAGGGTATAGGGTATAGGGTATAGAGAATAGGGTATAGAGTATAGGGTATAGGGTATAGAGAATAGGGTATAGAGTATAGGGTATAGGGTATAGGGTATAGAGAATAGGGTATAGAGTATAGGGTATAGGGTATAGAGAATAGGGTATAGAGTATAGGGTATAGGGTATAGAGAATAGGGTATAGGGTATAGGGTATAGGGTATAGGGTATAGGGTATAGAGTATAGGGTATAGGGTATAGGGTATAGAGAATAGGGTATAGAGTATAGGGTATAGGGTATAGGGTATAGGGTATAGGGTATAGGTTATAGGGTATAGGGTATAGGGTATAGGGTATAGGTTATAGGGTATAGGGTATAGGGTATAGGGTAGAGGGTATAGAGTAGAGGGAATAGGGTATAGGGTATAGGGTATAGAGAATAGGGTATAGAGTGTAGGGTATAGGGTATAGGGTATAGAGAATAGGGTATAGAGTGTAGGGTATAGGGTATAGGGTATAGAGAATAGGGTATATAGTGTAGGGTATAGGGTATAGGGTATAGAGAATAGGGTATAGAGTGTAGGGTATAGGGTATAGGGTATAGAGAATAGGGTATAGAGTGTAGGGTATAGGGTATAGGGTATAGAGAATAGGGTATAGAGTGTAGGGTATAGGGTATAGGGTATAGAGAATAGGGTATAGAGTGTAGGGTATAGGGTATAGGGTATAGAGAATAGGGTATAGAGTGTAGGGTATAGGGTATAGGGAAAGGGTATAGGGTATAGAGTGTAGGGTATAGGGTATAGGGTATAGAGAATAGGGTATAGAGTGTAGGGTATAGGGTATAGGGAAAGGGTATAGGGTATAGAGTGTAGGGTATAGGGCATAGGGTATAGAGTGTAGGGTATAGGGTATAGGGTATAGAGTATAGGGTATAGAGTGTAGGGTATAGGGTATAGGGTATAGAGAATAGGGTATAGAGTGTAGGGTATAGGGTATAGGGTATAGAGAATAGGGTATAGAGTGTAGGGTATAGGGTATAGGGTATAGAGAATAGGGTATAGAGTGTAGGGTATAGGGTATAGGGTATAGAGAATAGGGTATAGAGTGTAGGGTATAGGGTATAGGGAAAGGGTATAGGGTATAGAGTGTAGGGTATAGGGTATAGGGTATAGAGAATAGGGTATAGAGTGTAGGGTATAGGGTATAGGGAAAGGGTATAGGGTATAGAGTGTAGGGTATAGGGCATAGGGTATAGAGTGTAGGGTATAGGGTATAGAGTTTAGAGTATAGGGTATAGGGTATAGAGTATAGAGTATAGGGTATAGGGTATAGAGTTTAGAGTATAGGGTATAGGGTATAGAGTATAGAGTATAGGGTATAGGGTATAGAGTTTAGAGTATAGGGTATAGGGTATAGAGTTTAGAGTATAGGGTATAGGGTATAGGTATCAACACTTACAAAAAAATGTCCATGAATTATAATCCACCTAATAATTCACATTTCCCGTTGCTGTAGTAAACGGGCTCGAATTAAGATCCTACATCTGTTGAGCCACTCCATAGTTGTGTCTCTCTCAATTCAATTCAATTCAAGGGCTTTATTGGCATGGGAAACATGTGTTAACATTGCCAAAGCAAGTGAGGTAGACAACATACAAAGTTAATATATAAAGTGAAAAACAACAAAAATTAACAGTAAACATTACACATACAGAGGTTTCAAAACAGTAAAGACATTACAAATGTCATATTATATATATATATATATATATATATACACAGTGTTTTAACAATGTACAAATGGTTAAAGGACACAAGATAAAATAAATAAGCATAAATATGGTTTGTATTTACAATGGTGTGTGTTCTTCACTGGTTGCCCTTTTCTCGTGGCAACAGGTCACAAATCTTGCTGCTGTGATGGCACACTGTGGAATTTCACCCAGTAGATATGGGAGTTTTTCAAATTTGGATTTGTTTTCGAATTCTTTGTGGATCTGTGTAATCTGTCGGATCTGTCGGATTAAAATGCTAACGAACGTTTGTTTAACCTCCTCATGGTACGTTGACCCCCTGTCAGGACCCGGCTCGTCACGAGGACAAAGGGGTGAGAAACAGGGACTTATAACCCCCCCCCCCCCTTTCCCCAATCTCTGAGCCCATCTCTCACTTTTTAAGCTAACATCTTCAGGTCAGGGTACACCAAGGTAAGTAAGTGCACTAGTGTTGTGCTGAGTAGTGTACACTTTGCTTGAAATAGTTAGGTTGAGATATTAGTGTGTATGAAAGGTGATTTTCAAAGGACTATGAATGTCATGGTTGAGATGCTAACCATTCTCAGAGACATATCCACTATTCTGATGTTAATCATTATGTCCTAACTATACTCAGAGACATATCCACTATTCTGATGTTAATCATTAGGTCCTGACTATACTCAGAGACATATCCACTATTCTGATGTTAATCATTATGTCCTAACTATACTCAGAGACATATCCACTATTCTGATGTTAATCATTATGTCCTAACTATACTCAGAGACATATCCACTATTCTGATGTTAATCATTATGAGATGCTAACTATACTCAGATACATATCCACTATTCTGTTGTTAATCATTATGAGATGCTAACTATACTCAGATACATATCCACTATTCTGATGTTAATCATTATGTCCTAACTATACTCAGAGACATATCCACTATTCTGTTGTTAATCATTATGTCCTAACTATACTCAGAGACATATCCACTATTCTGTCGTTAATCATTATGTCCTAACTATACTCAGACATATCCACTATTCTGTTGTTAATCATTTTGAGATGCTAACTATACTCAGAGACATATCCACTATTCTGTTGTTAATCATTATGTCCTAACTATACTCAGAGACATATCCACTATTCTGTTGTCAATCATTATGTCCTAACTATACTCAGAGACATATCCACTAGTCTGTTGTTAATCATTATGTCCTAACTATACTCAGAGACATATCCACTTTTCTGTTGTTAATCATTATGAGATGCTAACTATACTCAGAGACATATCCACTATTCTGTTGTTAATCATTATGTCCTAACTATACTCAGAGACATATCCACTATTCTGTTGTCAATCATTATGTCCTAACTATACTCAGAGACATATCCACTATTCTGTTGTCAATCATTATGTCCTAACTATACTCAGAGACATATCCACTATTCTGTTGTTAATCATTATGTCCTAACTATACTCAGAGACATATCCACTATTCTGTTGTCAATCATTATGTCCTAACTATACTCAGAGACATATCCACTATTCTGTTGTCAATCATTATGTCCTAACTATACTCAGAGACATATCCACTATTCTGTTGTTAATCATTATGTCCTAACTATACTCAGAGACATATCCACTATTCTGTTGTTAATCATTATGAGATGCTAACTATACTCAGAGACATATCCACTAGTCTGTTGTTAATCAGTATGAGATGCTAACTATACTCAGAGACATATCCACTATTCTGATGTTAATCATTATGTCCTAACTATACTCAGACATATCCACTATTCTGATGTTAATCATTATGTCCTAACTATTCTCAGAGACATATCCACTATTCTGATGTTAATCAGTATGATATGCTAACTACACTCAGAGACTTATCCACTATTCTGTTGTTAATCATTATGTCCTAACTATACTCAGAGACATATCCACTATTCTGTTGTTAATCATTATGTCCTAACTATACTCAGAGACATATCCACTATTCTGATGTTAATCATTATGTCCTAACTATACTCAGAGACATATCCACTATTCTGATGTTAATCATTAGGTCCTGACTATACTCAGAGTCATATCCACTATTCTGATGTTAATCATTATGTCCTAACTATACTCAGAGACATATCCACTATTCTGATGTTAATCATTATGTCCTAACTATACTCAGAGACATATCCACTATTCTGTTGTTAATCATTATGTCCTAACTATACTCAGACATATCCACTATTCTGATGTTAATCATTATGTCCTAACTATACTCAGAGACATATCCACTAGTCTGCTGTTAATCATTATGTCCTAACTATACTCAGACATATCCACTATTCTGTTGTTAATCAGTATGAGATGCTAACTATACTCAGAGACATATCCACTATTCTGTTGTTAATCATTATGTCCTAACTATACTCAGAGACATATCCACTATTCTGTTGTCAATCATTATGTCCTAACTATACTCAGAGACATATCCACTAGTCTGTTGTTAATCATTATGTCCTAACTATACTCAGAGACATATCCACTTTTCTGTTGTTAATCATTATGAGATGCTAACTATACTCAGAGACATATCCACTATTCTGTTGTTAATCATTATGTCCTAACTATACTCAGAGACATATCCACTTTTCTGTTGTTAATCATTATGAGATGCTAACTATACTCAGAGACATATCCACTATTCTGTTGTTAATCATTATGAGATGCTAACTATACTCAGAGACATATCCACTAGTCTGTTGTTAATCAGTATGAGATGCTAACTATACTCAGAGACATATCCACTATTCTGATGTTAATCATTATGTCCTAACTATACTCAGACATATCCACTATTCTGATGTTAATCATTATGTCCTAACTATTCTCAGAGACATATCCACTATTCTGATGTTAATCAGTATGATATGCTAACTACACTCAGAGACTTATCCACTATTCTGTTGTTAATCATTATGTCCTAACTATACTCAGAGACATATCCACTATTCTGTTGTTAATCATTATGTCCTAACTATACTCAGAGACATATCCACTATTCTGATGTTAATCATTATGTCCTAACTATACTCAGAGACATATCCACTATTCTGTTGTTAATCATTATGTCCTAACTATACTCAGAGACTTATCCACTATTCTGATGTTAATCATTATGTCCTAACTATACTCAGAGACATATCCACTATTCTGATGTTAATCATTATGTCCTAACTATACTCAGACATATCCACTATTCTGTTGTTAATCATTATGAGATGCTAACTATACTCAGAGACATATCCACTATTCTGTTGTTAATCATTATGTCCTAACTATACTCAGAGACATATCCACTATTCTGTTGTTAATCATTATGTCCTAACTATACTCAGACATATCCACTATTCTGTTGTTAATCATTATGTCCTAACTATACTCAGAGACATATCCACTATTCTGTTGTTAATCATTATGTCCTAACTATACTCAGAGACATATCCACTATTCTGATGTTAATCATTATGTCCTAACTATACTCAGAGACATATCCACTATTCTGATGTTAATCAGTATGAGATGCTAACTATACTCAGAGACATATCCACTATTCTGTTGTTAATCATTATGTCCTAACTATACTCAGACATATCCACTATTCTGTTGTTAATCAGTATGAGATGCTAACTATACTCAGAGACATATCCACTATTCTGTTGTTAATCATTATGTCCTAACTATACTCAGAGACATATCCACTATTCTGTTGTTAATCATTATGTCCTAACTATACTCAGAGACATATCCACTATTCTGTTGTTAATCATTATGTCCTAACTATACTCAGAGACATATTCACTATTCTGTTGTCAATCATTATGTCCTAACTATACTCAGAGACATATCCACTAGTCTGTTGTTAATCATTATGTCCTAACTATACTCAGAGACATATTCACTATTCTGTTGTCAATCATTATGTCCTAACTATACTCAGAGACATATCCACTATTCTGTTGTCAATCATTATGTCCTAACTATACTCAGAGACATATCCACTATTCTGTTGTCAATCATTATGTCCTAACTATACTCAGAGACATATCCACTATTCTGCTGTTAATCAGTATGAGATGCTAACTATACTCAGAGACATATCCACTATTCTGCTGTTAATCAGTATGAGATGCTAACTATACTCAGAGACTTATCCACTATTCTGATGTTAATCATTAGGTCCTAACTATACTCAGAGACATATCCACTATTCTGCTGTTAATCATTATGTCCTAACTATACTCAGACACATATCCACTATTCTGATGTTAATCATTATGTCCTAACTATACTCAGAGACATATCCACTATTCTGATGTTAATCATTATGAGATGCTAACTATACTCAGAGACATATCCACTAGTCTGTTGTTAATCATTATGTCCTAACTATACTCAGAGACATATCCACTATTCTGATGTTAATCATTATGAGATGCTAACTATACTCAGAGACATATCCACTAGTCTGTTGTTAATCATTATGTCCTAACTATACTCAGACACATATCCACTATTCTGTTGTTAATCATTATGAGATGCTAACTATACTCAGAGACATATCCACTATTCTGATATTACTCATTATGAGATGCTAACTATACTCAGAGACATATCCACTATTCTGATATTACTCATTATGAGATGCTAACTATACTCAGAGACATATCCACTATTCTGTTGTTAATCATTATGAGATGCTAACTATACTCAGACACATATCCACTATTCTGATGTTAATCATTATGTCCTAACTATACTCAGAGACATATCCACTAGTCTGTTGTTAATCAGTATGAGATGCTAACTATACTCAGAGACATATCCACTATTCTGTTGTTAATCATTATGTCCTAACTATACTCAGAGACATATCCACTATTCTGCTGTTAATCATTATGTCCTAACTATACTCAGAGACATATCCACTATTCTGTTGTTAATCATTATGAGATGCTAACTATACTCAGAGACATATCCACTATTCTGATGTTAATCATTATGTCCTAACTATACTCAGAGACATATCCACTATTCTGTTGTTAATCATTATGTCCTAACTATACTCAGACATATCCACTATTCTGATGTTAATCATTATGTCCTAACTATTCTCAGAGACATATCCACTATTCTGATGTTAATCAGTATGATATGCTAACTACACTCAGAGACTTATCCACTATTCTGTTGTTAATCATTATATCCTAACTATACTCAGATACATATCCAGTATTCTGTTGTTAATCAGTATGAGATGCTAACTATACTCATAGACATATCCACTAGTCTGCTGTTAATCATTATGAGCTTCTAGCCAAGAGTGTGCAAAGCTGTCATCAAGACAAATGGAAGAATCTCAAATATAAAATATGTTTAACACTTTTTTGGTTACTACATGACTCCATATGTGTTATTTCATAGTGTTGATGTCTTCACTGTTATTCTACAATGTAGAAAACAGAAGAAAATAAAGAAAAACCTTTAAATTAGTAGGTATGTCCGATCTTTACACTGGTAATGTATATGTCTGTTGAACAAGTCTCTTGGTTTTGTTGCATGTCAGTAGAGGTGAAAAATATCCCAGTAGGAAGGGAAATATCTGCCTTAAATCTCTCTTTTATAGTTGAAAGCACATGTCTGTTTCTCAGCATGGCACAGTTCACCCATGGTTAGAGTCAGGAAGGGATACTAGTCTACTACTGTTCCCTGACAGCAGACCAGAGCCCCATGGTTAGAGTCAGGAAGGGGTACTAGTGTACTACCCCGACAGCAGACCAGAGCCCCATGGTTAGAGTCAGGAAGGGGTACTAGTCTACTACCCCGACAGCAGACCCCCATGGTTAGAGTCAGGAAGGGATACTAGTCTACTACTGTTCCCTGACAGCAGACCAGACCCCCATGGTTAGAGTCAGGAAGGGGTACTAGTCTACTACCGTTCCCCGCCAGCAGACCAGAGCCCCAGTGGCGCGCTGTTCTTAACGATTACCCAGTAGGTATCGCAAATTAGATCAATGTGCCTTAGTTCCCCAGACGATACAGAACCTTCCAATATCATAGTTCTATGAAGCTTTGGTCTACGTTCCAAATGGCTGCCTATTGTCTATATAGTGCACTAAGTTTAACCAGGCCCCTATAGTCAAAGTAGTAACCAGGCCCCTATAGTCAAAGTAGTAACCAGGCCCCTATAGTCAAAGTACTTGACTCATTGAGCTACTATAAGGAGAGAGAGAGAGAGAGAGGCTGTAACAGCTACTAGACTCATTGAGCTACTATAAGGAGAGAGAGAGAGAGAGAGGCTGTAACAGCTACTGGACTCATTGAGCTACTATAAGGAGAGAGAGAGAGAGAGAGAGGCTGTAACAGCTACTGGACTCATTGAGCTACTATAAGGAGAGAGAGAGAGAGAGAGGCTGTAACAGCTACTAGACTCATTGAGCTACTATAAGGAGAGAGAGAGAGAGAGAGGCTGTAACAGCTACTGGACTCATTGAGCTACTATAAGGAGAGAGAGAGAGAGAGAGGCTGTAACAGCTACTAGACTCATTGAGCTACTATAAGGAGAGAGAGAGAGAGAGAGGCTGTAACAGCTACTAGACTCATTGAGCTACTATAAGGAGAGAGAGAGAGAGAGGCTGTAACAGCTACTAGACTATAGATTATAACACCTCCTGTCAGTTGGTAATGATTATAACACCTTCTGTCAGTTGGTAATGATTATAACACCCCCTGTCAGTTGGTAATGATTATAACACCTTCTGTCAGTTGATAATGATTATAACACCTTCTGTCAGTTGGTAATGATTATAACACCTTCTGTCAGTTGGTAATGATTATAACACCTTATGTCAGTTGGTAATGATTATAACACCTTATGTCAGTTGGTAATGATTATAACACCTCCTGTCAGTTGGTAATGATTATAACACCTTCTGTCAGTTGGTAATGGTTATAACACCTTCTTTCAGTTGGTAATGATTATAACACCTTCTGTCAGTTGGTAATTATTATAACACGGGCCTGTCAGTTGGTAATGATTATAACACCTTCTGTCAGTTGGTAATGATTATAACACGTTCTGTCAGTTGGTAATGATTATAACACCTTCTGTCAGTTGGTAATGATTATAACACTGGCCTGTCAGTTGGTAATGATTATAACACCTTCTGTCAGTTGGTAATGATTATAACACCTCCTGTCAGTTGGTAATGATTGTAAAATGGGCGTCTTATTTTTGTAATGGGTGTAGTAGATCCTTCTGGCTTTGGGTTAAACACAGAGAACGAGAGAGAGAGGGAGAGAGGGAGAGGGGTAAACATAGAAAACAGATGAACGACTTTGTGTTGTGGGACAGAAGGACAGTGAGAGGGGGAAGGGGGTCAGGAAAAAAGAAAGACGGGGAGAGAGAAAGAGAGAGAGGAGGAGGAGAGATGGGATGAGGTATGGTGGGAGAGGAGGAGGAGAGATGGGATGAGGTATGGTGGGAGAGGAGGAGGAGAGATGGGATGAGGTATGGTGGGAGAGGAGGTGGAGAGATGGGATGAGGTATGGTGGGAGAGGAGGTGGAGAGATGGGATGAGGTATGGTGGGAGAGGAGGTGGAGAGATGGGATGAGGTATGGTGGGAGAGGAGGAGGAGAGATGGGATGAGGTATGGTGGGAGAGGAGGAGGAGAGATGGGATGAGGTATGGTGGGAGAGGAGGAGGAGAGATGGGATGAGGTATGGTGGGAGAGGAGGTGGAGAGATGGGATGAGGTATGGTGGGAGAGGAGGTGGAGAGATGGGATGAGGTATGGTGGGAGAGGAGAAGGAGAGAGGGGATGAGGTATGGTGGGAGAGGAGGTGGAGAGATGGGATGAGGTATGGTGGGAGAGGAGGTGGAGAGATGGGATGAGGTATGGTGGGAGAGGAGGTGGAGAGATGGGATGAGGTATGGTGGGAGAGGCGAAGGAGAGAGGGGATGAGGTATGGTGGGAGAGGAGGTGGAGAGATGGGATGAGGTATGGTGGGAGAGGAGGTGGAGAGATGGGATGAGGTATGGTGGGAGAGGAGAAGGAGAGAGGGGATGAGGTATGGTGGGAGAGGAGGTGGAGAGATGGGATGAGGTATGGTGGGAGAGGAGGTGGAGAGATGGGATGAGGTATGGTGGGAGAGGAGAAGGAGAGAGGGGATGAGGTATGGTGGGAGAGGAGAAGGAGAGAGGGGATGAGGTATGGTGGGAGAGGAGAAGGAGAGATGGGATGAGGTATGGTGGGAGTGGAGAAGGAGAGAGGGGATGAGGTATGGTGTGAGAGGAGGAGGAGAGATGGGATGAGGTATGGTGGGAGAGGAGGTGGAGAGATGGGATGAGGTATGGTGGGAGAGGAGGTGGAGAGATGGGATGAGGTATGGTGGGAGAGGAGAAGGAGAGATGGGATGAGGTATGGTGGGAGAGGAGGTGGAGAGATGGGATGAGGTATGGTGGGAGAGGAGAAGGAGAGAGGGGATGAGGTATGGTGGGAGAGGAGGAGGAGAGAGGGGATGAGGTATGGTGTGAGAGGAGGTGGAGAGATGGGATGAGGTATGGTGGGAGAGGAGAAGGAGAGAGGGGATGAGGTATGGTGGGAGAGGAGAAGGAGAGAGGGGATGAGGTATGGTGGGAGAGGAGAAGGAGAGAGGGGATGAGGTATGGTGGGAGAGGAGAAGGAGAGAGGGGATGAGGTATGGTGGGAGAGCAGAAGGAGAGAGGGGATGAGGTATGGTGGGAGAGCAGAAGGAGAGGGGGGATGAGGTATGGTGGGAGAGAAGGAGAGAAGGGATGAGGTATGGTGGGAGAGGAGAAGGAGAGAGGGGATGAGGTATGGTGGGAGAGGAGGAGGAGAGGGGATGAGGTACGGTAGGAGAGGAGGAGGAGAGAGGGGATGAGGTATGGTAGGAGAGGAGGAGGAGGAGACAGGGGATGAGGTATGGTGGGAGAGGAAGAGGAGAGAGGGGATGAGGTATTGTGGGAGAGGAGGAGGATAGAGGGGATGAGGTATGGTAGGAGAGGGGGAGGAGAGATGGGATGAGGTAAGGTGGTAGAGGAAGAGAGAGGGGATGAGGTATGGTGGGAGAGCAGGAGGAGAGAGGGGATGAGGTATGGTGGGAGAGGAGGTGGAGAGAGGGGATGAGGTACGTAGGAGAGGAGGAGGAGAGAGTGGATGAGGTACGGTAGGAGAGAAGGAGGAGAGAGTGGATGAGGTACAGTGGGAGAGGAGGAGAAGAGAGGGGATGAGGTACGGTGGGAGAGGAGGAGGAGAGAGGGGGTGAGGTACGGTGGGAGAGGAGGAGGAGAGAGGGGATGATGTACGGTAGGAGAGGAGGAGGAGAGAGGGGATGAGGTATGGTTGGAGAGGAGGAGGAGGAGAGAGGGGATGAGGTACGGTGGGAGAGGAGGAGGAGAGAGGGGATGAGGTACGGTGGGAGAGGAGGCGGAGAGAGGGGCTGAGGTACGGTTCGAGAGGAGGAGGAGAGAGTGGATGAGGTATGGTTGGAGAGGAGGAGAAGAGAGGGGATGAGGTACGGTGGGAGAGGAGGAGGAGAGAGGGGATAAGGTATGGTGGGAGAGGAGAAGGAGGAGAGAGGGGATGAGGTATGTTAGGAGAGGAGCAGGAGAGAGGGGATGAGGTATGGTAGGAGAGGAGGAGGAGGAGAGGGGGGATGAGGTACGGTAGGAGAGGAGGAGGAGAGAGGGGATGAGGTATGGTAGGAGAGGAGAGGAGGAGGAGAGAGGGGATGAGGTATGGTAGGAGAGGAGGAGGAGAGAGGGGATGAGGTATGGTGGGAGATGAGGAGGAGAGAAAGGGATGAGGTATGGTGGGTGAGGAGAAGGAGGAGAGAGGTGATGAGGTATGGTAGGAGAGGAGCAGGAGAGAGGGGATGAGGTATGGTAGGAGAGGAGGAGGAGGAGAGAGGGGATGAGGTACGGTAGGAGAGGAGCGGGAGAGATGGGAAGGTACGGTGGGAGAGGAGGAGGAGGAGAGAGGGGATGAGGTATGGCAGAAGAGGAGCAGGACAGAGGGGATGAGGTATGGTAGGAGAGGAGAGGAGGAGGAGAGATGGGATGAGGTATGGTAGGAGAGGAGGAGGAGAGAGGGGATGAGGTATGGTGGGAGAGGAGCAGGAGAGAGGGGATGAGGTATGGTAGGAGAGGAGGAGGAGAGAGGGGATGAGGTATGGTGAGAGAGGGGATGAGGTATGGTGGGAGAGGAGCAGGAGAGAGGGGATGAGGTATGGTAGGAGAGGAGGAGGAGAGAGGGGATGAGGTATGGTGAGAGAGGGGATGAGGTATGGTAGGAGAGGAGGAGGAGAGAGGGGATGAGGTATGGTGAGAGAGGGGATGAGGTATGGTAGGAGAGGAGGAGGAGAGAGGGGATGAGGTATGGTGAGAGAGGGGATGAGGTATGGTGGGAGAGCAGGAGGAGAGAGGGGATTAGGTACGGTGGGAGTGGAGGAGAAGAGAGGGGATGAGGTATGGTGGGAGAGCAGGAGGAGAAAGGGGATGAGGTATGGTAGGAGAGGAGGAGGAGAGAGGGGATGAGGTACGGTATGAAGGAGGAGGAGAGAGGGCAGAGAGAAGAGGGAGAGCTGGATAGCTTAGTGAACCCAAAGCAACATTAAATTGCAGTGTGTGTCTGTGTATTCTGAGTGTGTGTGTCTGTGTGTGTGTGTGTGTGTGTGTGTGTGTGTGTGTGTGTGTGTGTGTGTGTGTGTATTCTGAGTATGTGTGTCAGTGTGTGTGTGTGTGTATTCTGAGTGTGTGTGTGTGTGCGTGTGTATTCTGAGTTTGTGTGTGTGTGTGTATTCTTAGTGTGTGTGTGTGTGTGTGTGTGTATTCTGAGTGTGTGTGTGTGTGTGTGTGCGTGTGTATTCTGAGTTTGTGTGTGTGTGTGTATTCTTAGTGTGTGTGTGTGTGTGTGTGTGTATTCTTAGTGTGTGTGTGTGTGTGTGTATTCTGAGTGTGTGTGTCAGTGTGTGTGTGTGTGTGTGTGTGTATTCTTAGTGTGTGTGTGTGTGTGTGTGTGTGTGTGTATTCTGAGTGTGTGTGTGTGTGTGTGTGTGTGCGTGTGTATTCTGAGTTTGTGTGTGTGTGTGTATTCTTAGTGTGTGTGTGTGTGTGTGTGTGTATTCTTAGAGTGTGTGTGTCAGTGTGTTTGTGTGTGTGTGTTTATTCTGAGTGTGTGTGTCAGCAGGGCCCGCAGCGCTCTGTTTTCCCCCACTTTGTCACGCAACGTCTCTCCTCCCTCCTCTGTAGCTCCGCCCTTCACTCACCACACACACACTCTCTCACTGTCTCTCACTGTCTCTCTCACTTTCTCTCTCTCTCTCTCTCTCTCTCTCTCTCTGTCTCTCTCTCTCCTCTCTCTCTCTCTCTCTGTCTCTCTCTGTCTCTCTCTGTCTCTCTCTCAATTCAAGGGCTTTATTGGCATGGGAAACATGTGTTAACATTGCCAAAGCAAGTGAGGTAGATAACATACAAAGTGAAAATATAAAGTGAAAAACAATAAAAATTAACAGTAAACATTACACATACAGAGGTTTCAAAACAATAAAGACATTACAAATGTCATATTATATATATATATATATATATATACAGTGTTTTAACAATGTACAAATGGTTAAAGGACACAAGATAAAATAAATAAGCATAAATATGGGTTGTATTTACAATGGTGTTTGTTCTTCACTGGTTGCCCTTTTCTCGTGGCAACAGGTCACAAATCTTGCTGCTGTGATGTCACACTGTGGAATTACACCCAGTAGATATGGGAGTTCTTCAAAATTTGATTTTTTTTCGAATTCTTTGTGGATCTGTGTAATCTGAGGGAAATATGTCTCTCTAATATGGTCATACATTGGGCAGGAGGTTAGGAAGTGCAGCTCAGTTTCCACCTCATTTTGTGGGCAGTGAGCACATAGCCTGTCTTCCTTGAGAGCCATGTCTGCCTCCTCTCTAAACTATTATCATCTTTCCTCTCTCTCTCTCTAAACTATTATCATCTTTCCTCTCTCTCTCTAAACTATTATCATCTTTCCTCTAAACAACTATCATCTTTCCTCTCTCTCTCTCTAAACTATTATCATCTTTCCTCTCTAAACTATTATCATCTTTCCTCTCTAAACTATTATCATCTTTCCTCTCTCTCTCTCTAAACTATTATCATCTTTCCTCTCTAAACTATTATCATCTTTCCTCTCTCTAAACTATTATCATCTTTCCTCTCTCTCTCTAAACCATTATCATCTTTCCTCTCTAAACTATTATCATCTTTCCTCTCTAAACTATTATCATCTTTCCTCTCTCTAAACTATTATCATCTTTCCTCTCTCTCTAAACTACTATCATCTTTCCTCTAAACTATTATCATCTTTCCTCTCTAAACTATTATCATCTTTCCTCTAAACTATTATCATCTTTCCTCTCTCTCTCTAAACTATTATCATCTTTCCTCTCTAAAATATTATCATCTTTCCTCTCTAAACTATTATCATCTTTCCTCTAAACTATTATCATCTTTCCTCTCTCTCTCTAAACTATTATCATCTTTCCTCTCTAAAATATTATCATCTTTCCTCTCTAAACTATTATAATCTTTCCTCTCTCTCTAAACTATTATCATCTTTCCTCTCTAAACTATTATCATCTTTCCTCTCTCTCTCTAAACCATTATCATCTTTCCTCTCTAAACTATTATCATCTTTCCTCTCTAAACTATTATCATCTTTCCTCTAAACTATTATCATCTTTCCTCTCTCTCTCTAAACTATTATCATCTTTCCTCTCTAAACTATTATCATCTTTCCTCTCTAGACTATTATCATCTTTCCTCTAAACTATTATCATCTTTCCTCTCTCTCTCTAAACTATTATCATCTTTCCTCTCTAAAATATTATCATCTTTCCTCTCTAAACTATTATAATCTTTCCTCTCTCTCTAAACTATTATCATCTTTCCTCTCTAAACTATTATCATCTTTCCTCTCTCTCTCTAAACTATTATCATCTTTCCTCTCTAAACTATTATCATCTTTCCTCTCTCTCTAAACTATTATCATCTTTCCTCTCTAAACTATTATCATCTTTCCTCTCTAAACTATTATCATCTTTCCTCTCTCTCTAAACTATTATCATCTTTCCTCTCTAAACTATTATCATCTTTCCTCTCTAAACTATCATCTTTCCTCTCTCTAAACTATTATCATCTTTCCTCTCTAAACTATTATCATCTTTCCTCTCTAAACTATTATCATCTTTCCTCTCTAAACTATTATCATCTTTCCTCTCTCTAAACTATTATCATCTTTCCTCTCTAAACTATTATCATCTTTCCTCTCTAAACTATTATCATCTTTCCTCTCTAAACTATTATCATCTTTCCTCTCTAAACTATTATCATCTTTCCTCTCTAAACTATTATCATCTTTCCTCTCTCTAAACTATTATCATCTTTCCTCTCTAAACTATTATCATCTTTCCTCTCTAGACTATTATCATCTTTCCTCTAAACTATTATCATCTTTCCTCTCTCTCTCTAAACTATTATCATCTTTCCTCTCTAAAATATTATCATCTTTCCTCTCTAAACTATTATAATCTTTCCTCTCTCTCTAAACTATTATCATCTTTCCTCTCTAAACTATTATCATCTTTCCTCTCTCTCTCTAAACTATTATCATCTTTCCTCTCTAAACTATTATCATCTTTCCTCTCTCTCTAAACTATTATCATCTTTCCTCTCTAAACTATTATCATCTTTCCTCTCTAAACTATTATCATCTTTCCTCTCTCTAAACTATTATCATCTTTCCTCTCTAAACTATTATCATCTTTCCTCTCTAAACTATTATCATCTTTCCTCTCTAAACTATTATCATCTTTCCTCTCTCTAAACTATTATCATCTTTCCTCTCTAAACTATTATCATCTTTCCTCTCTAAACTATTATCATCTTTCCTCTCTAAACTATTATCATCTTTCCTCTCTAAACTATTATCATCTTTCCTCTCTCTAAACTATTATCATCTTTCCTCTCTAAACTATTATCATCTTTCCTCTCTAAACTATTATCATCTTTCCTCTCTAAACTATTATCATCTTTCCTCTCTCTCTAAACTATTATCATCTTTCCTCTAAACTACTATCATCTTTCCTCTCTCTCTAAACTATTATCATCTTTCCTCTCTAAACTATTATCATCTTTCCTCTCTAAACTATTATCATCTTTCCTCTCTAAACTATTATCATCTTTCCTCTCTAAACTACTATCATCTTTCCTCTCTAAACTATTATCATCTTTCCTCTAAACTATTATCATCTTTCCTCTCTCTCTCTAAACTATTATCATCTTTCCTCTCTAAACTATTATCATCTTTCCTCTCTAGACTATTATCATCTTTCCTCTAAACTATTATCATCTTTCCTCTCTCTCTCTAAACTATTATCATCTTTCCTCTCTAAACTATTATCATCTTTCCTCTCTAAACTACTATCATCTTTCCTCTCTAAACTATTATCATCTTTCCTCTCTAAACTATTATCATCTTTCCTCTCTCTCTAAACTATTATCATCTTTCCTCTCTAAACTATTATCATCTTTCCTCTCTAAACTATTATCATCTTTCCTCTCTCTCTAAACTATTATCATCTTTCCTCTCTAAACTATTATCATCTTTCCTCTCTAAACTATTATCATCTTTCCTCTCTCTAAACTATTATCATCTTTCCTCTCTAAACTATTATCATCTTTCCTCTCTAAACTATTATCATCTTTCCTCTCTAAACTATTATCATCTTTCCTCTCTCTAAACTATTATCATCTTTCCTCTCTAAACTATTATCATCTTTCCTCTCTAAACTATTATCATCTTTCCTCTCTAAACTATTATCATCTTTCCTCTCTAAACTATTATCATCTTTCCTCTCTAAACTATTATCATCTTTCCTCTCTCTAAACTATTATCATCTTTCCTCTCTAAACTATTATCATCTTTCCTCTCTAGACTATTATCATCTTTCCTCTAAACTATTATCATCTTTCCTCTCTCTCTCTAAACTATTATCATCTTTCCTCTCTAAAATATTATCATCTTTCCTCTCTAAACTATTATAATCTTTCCTCTCTCTCTAAACTATTATCATCTTTCCTCTCTAAACTATTATCATCTTTCCTCTCTCTCTCTAAACTATTATCATCTTTCCTCTCTAAACTATTATCATCTTTCCTCTCTCTCTAAACTATTATCATCTTTCCTCTCTAAACTATTATCATCTTTCCTCTCTAAACTATTATCATCTTTCCTCTCTCTAAACTATTATCATCTTTCCTCTCTAAACTATTATCATCTTTCCTCTCTAAACTATTATCATCTTTCCTCTCTAAACTATTATCATCTTTCCTCTCTCTAAACTATTATCATCTTTCCTCTCTAAACTATTATCATCTTTCCTCTCTCTCTAAACTATTATCATCTTTCCTCTCTAAACTATTATCATCTTTCCTCTCTAAACTATTATCATCTTTCCTCTCTCTCTAAACTATTATCATCTTTCCTCTCTAAACTATTATCATCTTTCCTCTCTCTAAACTATTATCATCTTTCCTCTCTAAACTATTATCATCTTTCCTCTCTAAACTATTATCATCTTTCCTCTCTAAACTATTATCATCTTTCCTCTCTCTAAACTATTATCATCTTTCCTCTCTAAACTATTATCATCTTTCCTCTCTAAACTATTATCATCTTTCCTCTCTAAACTATTATCATCTTTCCTCTCTAAACTATTATCATCTTTCCTCTCTAAACTATTATCATCTTTCCTCTCTCTAAACTATTATCATCTTTCCTCTCTAAACTATTATCATCTTTCCTCTCTAGACTATTATCATCTTTCCTCTAAACTATTATCATCTTTCCTCTCTCTCTCTAAACTATTATCATCTTTCCTCTCTAAAATATTATCATCTTTCCTCTCTAAACTATTATAATCTTTCCTCTCTCTCTAAACTATTATCATCTTTCCTCTCTAAACTATTATCATCTTTCCTCTCTCTCTAAACTATTATCATCTTTCCTCTCTAAACTATTATCATCTTTCCTCTCTCTCTAAACTATTATCATCTTTCCTCTCTAAACTATTATCATCTTTCCTCTCTAAACTATTATCATCTTTCCTCTCTCTAAACTATTATCATCTTTCCTCTCTAAACTATTATCATCTTTCCTCTCTAAACTATTATCATCTTTCCTCTCTAAACTATTATCATCTTTCCTCTCTCTAAACTATTATCATCTTTCCTCTCTAAACTATTATCATCTTTCCTCTCTAAACTATTATCATCTTTCCTCTCTAAACTATTATCATCTTTCCTCTCTAAACTATTATCATCTTTCCTCTCTCTCTAAACTATTATCATCTTTCCTCTCTAAACTATTATCATCTTTCCTCTCTAAACTATTATCATCTTTCCTCTCTCTAAACTATTATCATCTTTCCTCTCTAAACTATTATCATCTTTCCTCTCTAAACTATTATCATCTTTCCTCTCTAAACTATTATCATCTTTCCTCTCTCTAAACTATTATCATCTTTCCTCTCTAAACTATTATCATCTTTCCTCTCTAAACTATTATCATCTTTCCTCTCTAAACTATTATCATCTTTCCTCTCTAAACTATTATCATCTTTCCTCTCTCTAAACTATTATCATCTTTCCTCTCTAAACTATTATCATCTTTCCTCTCTAAACTATTATCATCTTTCCTCTCTAAACTATTATCATCTTTCCTCTCTCTCTAAACTATTATCATCTTTCCTCTAAACTACTATCATCTTTCCTCTCTCTCTAAACTATTATCATCTTTCCTCTCTAAACTATTATCATCTTTCCTCTCTAAACTATTATCATCTTTCCTCTCTAAACTATTATCATCTTTCCTCTCTAAACTACTATCATCTTTCCTCTCTAAACTATTATCATCTTTCCTCTAAACTACTATCATCTTTCCTCTCTAAACTACTATCATCTTTCCTCTCTAAACTATTATCATCTTTCCTCTCTAAACTATTATCATCTTTCCTCTCTAAACTATTATAATCTTTCCTCTCTCTCTCTAAACTATTATCATCTTTCCTCTCTAAACTATTATCATCTTATCTCTCTAAACTTTTATAATCTTTCCCCTCTCTCTCTAAACTATTATCATCTTTCCTCTCTAAACTATTATAATCTTTCCTCTCTCTCTCTAAACTATTATCATCTTTCCTCTCTAAACTATTATCATCTTTCCTCTCTCTCTCTCTAAACTATTATCATCTTTCCTCTCTAAACTACTATCATCTTTACTCTCTAAACTATTATCATCTTTCCTCTCTAAACTAGTATCATCTTTCCTCTAAACTATTATCATCTTTCCTCTCTAAACTATTATAATCTTTCCTCTCTCTCTCTAAACTATTATCATCTTTCCTCTCTAAACTATTATCATCTTTCCTCTCTCTCTCTAAACTATTATCATCTTTCCTCTCTAAACTATTATCATCTTTCCTCTCTAAACTATTATCATCTTTCCTCTCTCTCTCTAAACTATTATCATCTTTCCTCTCTAAACTATTATCATCTTTCCTCTCTAAACTATTATCATCTTTCCTCTCTAAACTATTATCATCTTTCCTCTCTAAACTATTATCATCTTTCCTCTCTAAACTATTATCATCTTTCCTCTCTAAACTATTATCATCTTTCCTCTCTCTCTCTCTAAACTATTATCATCTTTCCTCTCTAAACTATTATAATCTTTCCTCTCTCTCTCTAAACTATTATCATCTTTCCTCTCTAAACTATTATCATCTTTCCTCTCTCTCTCTCTAAACTATTATCATCTTTCCTCTCTAAACTACTATCATCTTTACTCTCTAAACTATTATCATCTTTCCTCTCTAAACTAGTATCATCTTTCCTCTAAACTATTATCATCTTTCCTCTCTAAACTATTATAATCTTTCCTCTCTCTCTCTAAACTATTATCATCTTTCCTCTCTAAACTATTATCATCTTTCCTCTCTCTCTCTAAACTATTATCATCTTTCCTCTCTAAACTATTATCATCTTTCCTCTCTAAACTATTATCATCTTTCCTCTCTCTCTCTAAACTATTATCATCTTTCCTCTCTAAACTATTATCATCTTTCCTCTCTAAACTATTATCATCTTTCCTCTCTAAACTATTATCATCTTTCCTCTCTAAACTATTATCATCTTTCCTCTCTAAACTATTATCATCTTTCCTCTCTAAACTATTATCATCTTTCCTCTCTCTCTCTCTAAACTATTATCATCTTTCCTCTAAACTATTATCATCTTTCCTCTCTCTCTCTAAACTATTATCATCTTTCCTCTCTAAACTATTATCATCTTTCCTCTCTAGACTATTATCATCTTTCCTCTAAACTATTATCATCTTTCCTCTCTCTCTCTAAACTATTATCATCTTTCCTCTCTAAAATATTATCATCTTTCCTCTCTAAACTATTATAATCTTTCCTCTCTCTCTAAACTATTATCATCTTTCCTCTCTAAACTATTATCATCTTTCCTCTCTCTCTCTAAACTATTATCATCTTTCCTCTCTAAACTATTATCATCTTTCCTCTCTAAACTATTATCATCTTTCCTCTCTAAACTATTATCATCTTTCCTCTCTAAACTATTATCATCTTTCCTCTCTAAACTATTATCATCTTTCCTCTCTCTCTCTCTAAACTATTATCATCTTTCCTCTCTAAACTATTATAATCTTTCCTCTCTCTCTCTAAACTATTATCATCTTTCCTCTCTAAACTATTATCATCTTTCCTCTCTCTCTCTCTAAACTATTATCATCTTTCCTCTCTAAACTACTATCATCTTTACTCTCTAAACTATTATCATCTTTCCTCTCTAAACTAGTATCATCTTTCCTCTAAACTATTATCATCTTTCCTCTCTAAACTATTATAATCTTTCCTCTCTCTCTCTAAACTATTATCATCTTTCCTCTCTAAACTATTATCATCTTTCCTCTCTCTCTCTAAACTATTATCATCTTTCCTCTCTAAACTATTATCATCTTTCCTCTCTAAACTATTATCATCTTTCCTCTCTCTCTCTAAACTATTATCATCTTTCCTCTCTAAACTATTATCATCTTTCCTCTCTAAACTATTATCATCTTTCCTCTCTAAACTATTATCATCTTTCCTCTCTAAACTATTATCATCTTTCCTCTCTAAACTATTATCATCTTTCCTCTCTAAACTATTATCATCTTTCCTCTCTCTCTCTCTAAACTATTATCATCTTTCCTCTAAACTATTATCATCTTTCCTCTCTCTCTCTAAACTATTATCATCTTTCCTCTCTAAACTATTATCATCTTTCCTCTCTAGACTATTATCATCTTTCCTCTAAACTATTATCATCTTTCCTCTCTCTCTCTAAACTATTATCATCTTTCCTCTCTAAAATATTATCATCTTTCCTCTCTAAACTATTATAATCTTTCCTCTCTCTCTAAACTATTATCATCTTTCCTCTCTAAACTATTATCATCTTTCCTCTCTCTCTCTAAACTATTATCATCTTTCCTCTCTAAACTATTATCATCTTTCCTCTCTCTCTAAACTATTATCATCTTTCCTCTCTAAACTATTATCATCTTTCCTCTCTAAACTATTATCATCTTTCCTCTCTCTCTAAACTATTATCATCTTTCCCTCTAAACTATTATCATCTTTCCTCTCTAAACTATCATCTTTCCTCTCTCTAAACTATTATCATCTTTCCTCTCTAAACTATTATCATCTTTCCTCTCTAAACTATTATCATCTTTCCTCTCTAAACTATTATCATCTTTCCTCTCTCTAAACTATTATCATCTTTCCTCTCTAAACTATTATCATCTTTCCTCTCTAAACTATTATCATCTTTCCTCTCTAAACTATTATCATCTTTCCTCTCTAAACTATTATCATCTTTCCTCTCTAAACTATTATCATCTTTCCTCTCTCTAAACTATTATCATCTTTCCTCTCTAAACTATTATCATCTTTCCTCTCTAGACTATTATCATCTTTCCTCTAAACTATTATCATCTTTCCTCTCTCTCTCTAAACTATTATCATCTTTCCTCTCTAAAATATTATCATCTTTCCTCTCTAAACTATTATAATCTTTCCTCTCTCTCTAAACTATTATCATCTTTCCTCTCTAAACTATTATCATCTTTCCTCTCTCTCTCTAAACTATTATCATCTTTCCTCTCTAAACTATTATCATCTTTCCTCTCTCTCTAAACTATTATCATCTTTCCTCTCTAAACTATTATCATCTTTCCTCTCTAAACTATTATCATCTTTCCTCTCTCTAAACTATTATCATCTTTCCTCTCTAAACTATTATCATCTTTCCTCTCTAAACTATTATCATCTTTCCTCTCTAAACTATTATCATCTTTCCTCTCTCTAAACTATTATCATCTTTCCTCTCTAAACTATTATCATCTTTCCTCTCTAAACTATTATCATCTTTCCTCTCTAAACTATTATCATCTTTCCTCTCTAAACTATTATCATCTTTCCTCTCTAAACTATTATCATCTTTCTCTCTAAACTATTATCATCTTTCCTCTCTCTAAACTATTATCATCTTTCCTCTCTAAACTATTATCATCTTTCCTCTCTAAACTATTATCATCTTTCCTCTCTAAACTATTATCATCTTTCCTCTCTCTCTAAACTATTATCATCTTTCCTCTAAACTACTATCATCTTTCCTCTCTCTCTAAACTATTATCATCTTTCCTCTCTAAACTATTATCATCTTTCCTCTCTAAACTATTATCATCTTTCCTCTCTAAACTATTATCATCTTTCCTCTCTAAACTACTATCATCTTTCCTCTCTAAACTATTATCATCTTTCCTCTAAACTACTATCATCTTTCCTCTCTAAACTACTATCATCTTTCCTCTCTAAACTATTATCATCTTTCCTCTCTAAACTATTATCATCTTTCCTCTCTAAACTATTATAATCTTTCCTCTCTCTCTCTAAACTATTATCATCTTTCCTCTCTAAACTATTATCATCTTATCTCTCTAAACTTTATAATCTTTCCCCTCTCTCTCTAAACTATTATCATCTTTCCTCTCTAAACTATTATAATCTTTCCTCTCTCTCTCTAAACTATTATCATCTTTCCTCTCTAAACTATTATCATCTTTCCTCTCTCTCTCTCTAAACTATTATCATCTTTCCTCTCTAAACTACTATCATCTTTACTCTCTAAACTATTATCATCTTTCCTCTCTAAACTAGTATCATCTTTCCTCTAAACTATTATCATCTTTCCTCTCTAAACTATTATAATCTTTCCTCTCTCTCTCTAAACTATTATCATCTTTCCTCTCTAAACTATTATCATCTTTCCTCTCTCTCTCTAAACTATTATCATCTTTCCTCTCTAAACTATTATCATCTTTCCTCTCTAAACTATTATCATCTTTCCTCTCTCTCTCTAAACTATTATCATCTTTCCTCTCTAAACTATTATCATCTTTCCTCTCTAAACTATTATCATCTTTCCTCTCTAAACTATTATCATCTTTCCTCTAAACTATTATCATCTTTCCTCTCTAAACTATTATCATCTTTCCTCTCTAAACTATTATCATCTTTCCTCTCTCTCTCTCTAAACTATTATCATCTTTCCTCTCTAAACTATTATAATCTTTCCTCTCTCTCTCTAAACTATTATCATCTTTCCTCTCTAAACTATTATCATCTTTCCTCTCTCTCTCTCTAAACTATTATCATCTTTCCTCTCTAAACTAGTATCATCTTTCCTCTAAACTATTATCATCTTTCCTCTCTAAACTATTATAATCTTTCCTCTCTCTCTCTAAACTATTATCATCTTTCCTCTCTAAACTATTATCATCTTTCCTCTCTCTCTCTAAACTATTATCATCTTTCCTCTCTAAACTATTATCATCTTTCCTCTCTAAACTATTATCATCTTTCCTCTCTCTCTCTAAACTATTATCATCTTTCCTCTCTAAACTATTATCATCTTTCCTCTCTAAACTATTATCATCTTTCCTCTCTAAACTATTATCATCTTTCCTCTCTAAACTATTATCATCTTTCCTCTCTAAACTATTATCATCTTTCCTCTCTAAACTATTATCATCTTTCCTCTCTCTCTCTCTAAACTATTATCATCTTTCCTCTAAACTATTATCATCTTTCCTCTCTCTCTCTAAACTATTATCATCTTTCCTCTCTAAACTATTATCATCTTTCCTCTCTAGACTATTATCATCTTTCCTCTAAACTATTATCATCTTTCCTCTCTCTCTCTAAACTATTATCATCTTTCCTCTCTAAAATATTATCATCTTTCCTCTCTAAACTATTATAATCTTTCCTCTCTCTCTAAACTATTATCATCTTTCCTCTCTAAACTATTATCATCTTTCCTCTCTCTCTCTAAACTATTATCATCTTTCCTCTCTAAACTATTATCATCTTTCCTCTCTCTCTAAACTATTATCATCTTTCCTCTCTAAACTATTATCATCCTTTTTTCCTATTAAACTCTGCATGTTTCCTCTCTAAACTTTATAATTGTTTCCTCTCTAGAACTCTTATCATCTTTCCTCTAAACTCTATCATCTTTCCTCTCTAAACTATTATCATCTTTCCTCTCTCAACTTGCTCTAGTTTCCTACTCTGAACTCTTATCATCTTTCCTTCTCTTAAACTATTATCATCTTTCCTCTCTAAACTATCATCTTTCCTCTCTAAACTATTATCATTTTTCCTTCTAAACTGTTCCTAGTCTTTCCTCTCTAGACTCTTATCATCTTACCTCTGGACTTTTTATCATCTTCCTTCTCAACTCTATCATCTTTCCTCTAGAATTGTTCTCATCTCCTCTTCTTCTCTAAACTGTGCTCAGTCTTTCCTCTAAAATATTATCATCTTTCCTCTCAACTCTTATAATCTTTCCTCTCTCTAAACTATTATCATCTTTCCTCTAAACTGTTCTAGTCTTTCCTCTCTCTAATTCTTATATCATCTTCCTCTCTGAACTCTCTACATCTTTCCTCTTCTTGAATTTTTTTGCATTCTTCCTCTGAACTCTTATCATCTTTCCTCTCTAAACTATTATCATCTTTCCTGCTCTCTAAACTATTATCATCTTTCCTCTTGAACTCTTATCATCTTTCCTCTAAACTCTTATCATCTTTCCTCTCTAAACTATTATCATCTTTCCTCTACTCTAAACTCTTATCATCTTTCCTCTCTTAAAACTATTATCATCTTTCCTCTAAACTTGTATCATCTTTCCTCTTCCAAACTGTATAAGTATTTTTCCTCTCTAAACTGTGTCAGTTTTCCTTTCTCTAAACTATTATCATCTTTCCTTCTCTAAACTTGTATCATCTCTTCCTAGCTCTCTAAACTATTATCATCTTTCCTCTCTAAACTATTATCATCTTTCCTCTTCTCTCTAAACTACTATCATCTTTCCTCTGGGTACTAGTGTTTCCTCTGGGTGCTGATCTCCTCTCAACTCTTCTCATCTTTCCTCTCTAAAACTATTATCATCTTCCTCTCTAAACTCTATCATCTTTCCTATCTAAACTACTATAGTATTTACCCTCTATCTACAGAACTCTTATCATATTTCCTGTAAACTATTATCATCTTTCCTCTCTAAACTATTATAGTCTTCCTTCTCTAAACTATTATCATCTTTCCTTCTCAACTATCATCTTCCTCTAAACTATATAAGTATTCCTCTCTCTCAACTCTATCATCTTTCCTCTCAACTCTTATCATCTTTCCTCTCTAAACCTATCATTTTTCCTCTAAACTATATAGTCTTTCCTCTAAACTATTATCATCTTTGCCTCTCTCTCTCAACTCTTATCATCTTTCCTCTCTTAAACTATTATCATCTTTTCCTCTTAAACTATTATCATCTTCCCTCTCTCTCTAAACTATTATCATCTTTCCTCTAAACTATTATCATCTTTCCCTCTGAGACTCTTATCATCTTTGCCTCTCTCTAAACTTGTTGCTCATCTTTCCTTCTGAACTCTTGTAGTTTTTCCTCTAAACTCTGTGCAGTCTTTCCCTCTCTCAGAACTCTTATCATATTTCCTATTCTCTCTAAACTATTATCATCTTTCCTCTCTAATTTGTTATACATTTTTCCTCTCAACTCTATCATCTTTCCCTCTGGTTCTCATCTTTCCTCTAAACTTGTTCTAGTCTTTCCTCTAAACTTTTATCATCTTTCCTCTCTCTAAACTATTATCATCTCCTCTCTAAGAAACTATTATCATCTTTCCTTCTAGACTATTATCATCTTCCTCTTAAACTATTATAATTTTCCTCTTTCTCTCTAAAACTGTTCTCATCTTTCCCTCTAAAATATTATCATCTTTACCTCTAGAACTCTTATAATATTTCCCTATTCTATAAACCTTATCATCTACCTCTGTAAACTATTATCATCTTTCCTCTCTCTCTAAACTATTATCATCTTCCTCTGTAAACTGTTCTAGTCTTCCTCTCTCTGGACTATCATCTTTCCTCTCTGAACTCTTTATCATCTTCCTCTGTAAACTACTATAGTATTTCCCTCTACGGTTGTAGTCTTGCCTCTGGGTTCTAGTCTCCTTCTCTAAAATTATTATCATCTTTCCTTCCTCTCAGAACTATTATGCATCTTCCCTCTCTTCTCAACTTGTTCTCATCTTTCCTCTCTAAACTATTATCATCTTTCCTCTCTAAACTATTCTAGTCTTCCTCTCTAAACTTGTCTCATTCTTTCCTCTCTAAACTATTATCATCTTTCCTCTCTCTCTAAACTATTATCATCTTTTCCTCTCTAAACTATTCTATCATCTTTCCTCTCTAAACTATTATCATCTTTCCTCTCTCTAAACTATTATCATCTTTCCTCTCTAAACTATTATCATCTTTCCTTCTAAACTGTTCTCATCTTCTCTAGACTGTTGTCCTCTTCCTCTCTTCAGACTCTTATCATGTTCCTCTGTAAACTATTATCATCTTCCTCTAAGATTATCATCTTTCCTCTAAACTGTATCATCTTTCCTTCTAAACTCTTATCATCTTTCCTCTCTAAACTCTTATCATCTTTCCTTCTCTAAACTGTTGTAAGTATTGCCTACTCTAAACTATTATCATCTTTCCTCTCTAAAAATCTTATCATCTTTTCCTTCTCTAAATTATTATATACATCTTCCTAAACTGCTATCATCTTTCCTCTCTCTAAACTCTTATCATCTTTCCTCTAAACTATTATCATCTTTCCTCTAGAACTCTTATCATCTTTCCTCTCTCAACTCTTATCATCTTTCCTCTCAACTCCTCTAGTCTTTCCTCTCTAAACTATTATCATCTTTCCTCCTGCCAACTTGCTCTCATCTTTCCTCTCTAAACTATTATCATCTTTCCTCTAAACTATTATCATCTTTCCTTCTCTAAACTATCATCTTTCCTACTAAACTCTTATAATCTTTCCTCTATTCTTCTAAACTATTATCATTTTTCCTCTCTAAACTATTATCATCTTATCTCTCTAAACTTTTATAATCTTTCCCTCTCTCTCTAAACTATTATCATCTTTCCTCTCTAAACTCTTGTCATTCTTTCCTCTCTAGACTCTTGCTCATTCTTTCCTACAAACTTTTATCATCTTTTCCTCTCTCTCTCTAAACTATTATCATCTTTCCTCTCTAAAATATTATCATCTTTCCTTCTTAAACTTTATAATACCTCTTCTTCTAGAACTATTATCATCTTTACCCTCTGTAAACTATTATCATCTTCCTCTATTGCCAAACTATTATCATCTTTCCCTCTCTAAACTGTCTCATCTTTCCTCTCAACTTTTATCATCTTTCCTTATTTAAACTCTTATCATCTTTCCTTATTTATTAGAACTCTTATCATCTTCTCCTCTATTTAATTATTATCATCTTTCCTCTCAACTCTTATCATTCCTCTGCAACTCTTGTGAGTTCTTTTTCCTCTAAACTATTATCATCTTTCCTCTAAACTGTTCTAGTCTTCCCTTATTAAAACTATTATCATCTTTACCTCTCAGGTACTAGTGTTTCCTCTCTTGAACTCTTATCATCTTTCCTCTCTAAACTATTATCATCTTCCTCTCTCTCTAAACTATTATCATCTTTCCTCTAAACTACTATAGTCTTTCCTCTCTCTCTAAACTATTATCATCTTTCCTCTCTAAACTATTATCATCTTTCCTCTCTCAACTTCTTATCATCTTTCCTCTCTTGTAAACTGTTGTAGTTTTCCTCTAAACTACTATCATCTTTCCTCTCAATTATTATCATCTTTCCTCTAAACTGTATCATCTTTCCTCTCTCTCTAAACTATTATCATCTTCCTTCTATAAACTATTATCATCTTCCTACTTATTCATTATTATCATCTTTCCTGTAAACTATTATCATCTTTCCTCTCTCTCTAAACTATTATCATCTTTCCTCTAAACTATTCTAGTCTTTCCTATTAAACCTTATCATCTTTCCTCTAAACTCTATCATCTTTCCTCTCTAAACTATTATACATCTTCCTTCTCTCTAAACTATTATCATTATTCCTATTTTCAACTATTATCATCTTTCCTACTCTTCAACTCTTATCATCTTTCCTCTCTCTCTAAACTATTATCATCTTTCCTCTCTCAGATTCTTATCATCTTTCCTACTAAACTATTATCATCTTTCCTCTAAACTATTATAGTCTTCCTCTCTAAACTATTATCATCTTTCCTTCTAAACTGTATCATCTTTCCTTCTCTAAACTATTATACATCTTTCCTCTCTCTTAAACTATTATCATCTTTCCTCTAAACTCTTATCATCTTCCTCTATTAAACTATTATAGTATTTCCTCTATAAACTGTTGTCCATCTTCCTCTCAAACTCTTATCATCTTTCCTCTAAACTGTTCTAGTCTTTCCTCTCTGAACTTCTTATCATCTTTCCTAAACTCTTCTAGTCTTTCCTCTCTAGACTCTTATCATCTTTCCTCTAAACTATTATCATCTTTCCTCTCTTATTTATAAACTCTTGTCATTCTTTCCTCTCTGAAATCTTATCATCTTTCCTCTCAATTCTTTATAATCTTCCTCTCTCTAAACTCTATCATCTTCCTCTACTAAACTCTATCATCTTTCCTCTCTCTCTAATTATTATGATCTTCCTCTTTTAAACTGTACTAGTGTTTCCTATTTAATTATTTATGCAGCTACTTTTACCCTCTAAACTATTATCATCTTTCCTCTTAAACTACTATAGTCTTTCCTGGTTCTAGTGTTCCTCTGAGACTCTTATCATCTTTCCTCTAAACTATTATCATCTTTCCTCTCTAACCTTATCATCTTTCCTTCTCTCTAAACTCTATCATCTTTTCCTCTCTAACTCTTATCATCTTTCCTCTGGGTTCTCATCTTTCCTCTAGACTCTTATCATCTTTCCCTCTCTAAGATTCTTATACATGTTTCCTCTCTAAACTTTTCTCATCTTCCTTAAACTATTATCATCTTTCCTCTCTCTAAACTATTATCATCTTCCCTCTCTAAACTATTATCATCTTCCTCTAATTTTATCATCTTTCCTCTAAACTGTTCTACATCTTCCTTCTCTAAACTATTCTCATCTTTCCTTATTCTAAACTATTATCATGTTTACCTATAAACTATTATAGTTTTTCCTTATTTGAGACTCTAGTCTTTCCTCTAAACTATTATAGTCTTCCTCTCTTAAACTCTTCTCATCTTTCCTCTTCTTGAACTTGTTCTCATCTTTCCTCTCTAAACTATTATCATCTTTTCCTCTCTGGGGCTCTCATGTTCCTGAGACTTTAGCTTTCCTGTTCCTCTCTCTCTCTAAACTATTATCATCTTTTCCTCTCTTAAAATATTATCATCTTTTCCTTCTCTAAACTATTATAATCTTTCCTCTTCTCTCTAAACTATTATCATCTTTCCTCTCTAAACTATTATCATCTTTCCTCTCTCTCTCTAAACTGTTGTAGTTTGTTTCCTCTTGTAAACTATTCTAGTCTTTCCTCTCTCTAAACTATCATTTTCCTCTAAACTATATCATCTTTCCTTCTCTAAACTACTATCATCTTTCCTCTAAACTCTTATCATCTCTTTCCCTCTCTAAACTATTATAGTGTTTCCTCTAAACTGTATTCATCTTCCTCTCTAAACTCTTGTACATACTTCCTTCTCTTCTAAACTATCATGTTTCCTCTGAACTATTCTTTATCATCTTTCCTCTAAACTCTTGTCATTCTTCCTCTCTAAACTCTTATAATTATTCCTTCTCTAAACTCTTGTAGATTCTTTCCTCTTCTTCTCTAAACTTGTCTCATCTTCCTACTCTAAACTATTATCATCTTTCCTCTCTAAACTATTATCATCTTTCCTCTCTCTAAACTATTATCATCTTTCCTCTCTAAACTATTATCATCTTTCCTCTAGAACTCTTATCATCTTCCTCTCTAAACTATTATCATCTTTCCTCTCTCTAAACTATTATCATCTTTCCTCTCTAAACTATTATCATCTTTCCTCTCAACTCTTATCATCTTTCCTCTCTAAACTATTATCATCTTTCCTCTCTAAACTATTATCATCTTTCCTCTCTCTAAACTATTATCATCTTTCCTCTCTAAACTATTATCATCTTTCCTCTCTAAACTATTATCATCTTTCCTCTCTAAACTATTATCATCTTTTCCTCTCTCTCTAAACTATTATCATCTTTCCTCTAAACTACTATCATCTTTCCTCTCTCTAAACTCTTATCATCTTTTCCTCTCTAAACTATTATCATCTTCCTCTCTAAACTATTATCATCTTTCCTCTCTAAACTATTATCATCTTTCCTCTCTAAACTACTATCATCTTTCCTCTCTAAACTATTATCATCTTTCCTCTAAACTACTATCATCTTTCCTCTCTAAACTACTATCATCTTTTCCTCTAAACTATTATCATCTTTCCTCTATAAACTATTATCATCTTTCCTCTCTAAACTATTATAATCTTTCCTCTCTACTCTAAACTCTATCATCTTTCCTCTCTAAACTATTATCATCTTATCTCTCTAAACTTTTATAATCTTTCCCTCTCTCTAAACTATTATCATCTTTCCTCTCTAAACTATTATCATCTTTCCTATTCTCAAGTTTCTCATCTTCCTCAACTCTTATAATCTTCCTCTATTCTCTATTAATTTCTTATCATCTTTCCTATTTCTAAAATATTATCATCTTTCCTCTCTAAACTCTTATCATCTTTCCTCTCTAGATTTTATCATCTTTCCTCTCTGAGAACTATTATCATCTTTACCTCTTAACTCTTATCATCTTTCCTCTCAACTCTTGTAGTCTTTCCTCTCTCATTCTTATCATCTTTCCTCTCTCTGATTCTTATAGTCTTTCCTCTAAACTATTATACATCTTTCCTCTAAACTATTATCATCTTTCCTCTAAACTATTATCATCTTTCCTATTCTCTGCAGAACTCTTATCATCTTCCTACTCTGGACTTCTATCATCTTTCCTTCTCTCAACTCTTATCATCTTTCCTCTAAACTCTATACATATTTCCCTCTCTAAACTATTATCATCTTTCCTCTCTCTAAACTATTATCATCTTTCCTCTCTAAACTATTATCATCTTTTCCTCTCTAAACTATTATCATCTTTCCTCTTCTCTCTAAACTATTATCATCTTTCCTCTAAACTACTATCATCTTTCCTCTCTCTCTAAACTATTATCATCTTTCCTACTACTTTAAACTATTATCATCTTTCCTCTCTAAACTATTATCATCTTTCCTACTCTAAACTATTATCATCTTTCCTCTAAACTACTATCATCCTTCCTCTCTAAACTATTATCATCTTTCCTCTAAACTATTATCATCTTTCCTCTCTCTCTCTAAACTCTTATCATCTTTCCTCTCTAAACTATTATCATCTTTTCCTCTCTAGACTATTATCATCTTTCCTCTAAACTATTATCATCTTTCCTCTCTCTCTCTAAACTATTATCATCTTTCCTCTCTAAACTATTATCATCTTTCCTCTCTAAACTACTATCATCTTTCCTCTAAACTATTATCATCTTTCCTCTCTAAACTATTATCATCTCCCTCTCTCTAAACTATTATCATCTTTCCTCTCTAAACTATTATCATCTTTCCTCTCTAAACTATTATCATCTTTCCTCTCTCTCTAAACTATTATCATCTTTCCTCTCTAAACTATTATCATCTTTCCTCTCTAAACTATTATCATCTTTCCTCTCTCTAAACTATTATCATCTTTCCTCTCTTAAACTATTATCATCTTTCCTCTCTAAACTATTATCATCTTTCCTCTCTAAACTATTATCATCTTTCCTCTCTTAAACTCTTCTAGTCTTTCCTCTCTAAACTATTATCATCTTTATTCTCTGGTTCTAGTCTTCCTCAACTTCTCATCTTTCCTCTCTAAACTCTTATCATCTTTCCTCTCTGAACTTTATCATCTTTCCTCTCTCTAAACTATTATCATCTTTCCTCTCTAAACTATTATCATCTTTCCTCTCTAGACTATTATCATCTTTCCTCTAACATCTTATCATCTTTCCTCTCTCTCTCTAAACTATTATCATCTTTCCTCTCTAAAATATTATCATCTTTCCTCTCTAAACTATTATAATCTTTCCTCTCTCTCTAAACTATTATCATCTTTCCTCTCTAAACTATTATCATCTTTCCTCTCTCTTCTATTAAACTATTATACATATTTTCCTCTCTAAACTATTATCATCTTTCCTCTCTCTCTAAACTATTATCATCTTTCCTACTAAACTCTATAGTTTTTCTCTCAACTCTTCTGCATATTCTTTCCTCTCTCAAACTCTATCATCTTTCCTCTAAAACTGTTCCTCATCTTTCCTCTCAACTCTTATCATCTTCCTCTAAACTCTTATACATATTTCCTCTCTAAACTATTATCATCTTTCCTAAACTGTATCATCTTTCCCTCTCAACTCTTATCATCTTTCCTCTCTTCAATTATTATCATCTTTCCTCTCTAAACTATTATCATCTTTCCTCTCTCTCTAAACTATTATCATCTTTCTCCTTCTCTAAATTATTATCATCTTTCCTTAAACTCTTATCATCTTTCCTCTCTCAACTCTTATCATCTTTCCTCTCTAAACTATTATCATCTTCCTCTCTAAACTGTTATCATCTTTTCCTCTAAACTATTATCATCTTCCTATTCTGTAACTCCTATCATCTTTGCCTCTCTAAACTATTATCATCTACTTTCCTCTATAAATTATTATCATCTTTCCTTCTCTAAACTATTATCATCTTTCCTCTCTAGAACTATTATCATCTTTCCTCTCTAAACTCTATCATCTTTCCTCTCTCAACTATTATCATCCTTTCCTTCTAAACTATCATCTTCCTCTTCAACTTGTCCTCATCTTCCTCTATTATTAAACTCTTATCATCTTTCCTCTAAACTACTATCATCTTTCCTCTCTAAACTATTATCATCTCTTCCTTCTAAACTATTATCATCTTCCTTCTTTAAACTATTATCATCTTTCCTCTCTAAACTATTATCATCTTTCCTCTAAATTCTCTATAATCTTCCTCTAAAATTATTATCATCTCTTCCTCTCTAAACTATATAGTCTTTCCTCTAAACTCTATCATCTTCCTTCTCTAAACTCTATCATCTTTCCTCTAAACTATTATAGTCTTTCCTCTCTAAACTTGTATCATCTTTCCTCTCTAGAATTATTATCATCTTCCTATTAAACTATTATCATCTTTCCTCTCTGATTATCATCTTTCCTCTAAAACTCTTATCATCTTTCCTCTTCTCCAAACTTTATCATCTTTCCTCTTAAACTGTCCTCATCTTTCCTCTCTAAACTTTTATCATCTTTCCTCTCTGAACTCTTATAATCTTTCCTCTCTGCAACTCTCTAGTCTCCTCTGAACTCCTTCTAGTTTTTCCTCTTCTAAATTCTTATAATCTTCCTTCTTTATTTAAACTCTTATAGTCTTTCCTACTCTAAACTCTATCATCTTTACTAAACTCTTATCATCTTTCCTCTCAAACTACTATCATCTTTCCTATTTAAACTATTATCATGTTCCTAAACCTATCATCTTTCCTCTCTAAACTTGCTCTAGTCTTTCCTCCCTTTGCAACTCTTTATCATGTTCCTCTCTAAACTATTATCATCTTTCCTCTCTAAACTCTTTATAATCTTTCCTCTCTCTCTCTAAACTCTAGTGTTTCCTCTGGGTTGTCAGTGTTTTTCTCTCTTCTAAACTTTTATAATTCTTTCCCCTCTCTCTAAACTCTTATCATGTTCCTCTGTAAACTATTATAATCTTTATTTAAACTGTATCATCTTTCCTCTAAACTATTATCATCTTTCCCTTCTGAACTCTTATCATCTTTCCTCTATAAAATTGCTCTCATCTTTACTCTCTAAATTATTATCATCTTTCCTCTCTAAACTAGTATCATCTTTCCTCTAGACTCTTATCATCTTTCCTCTCTAAACTGTATAATTTTTCCTCTCTAAACTATTATCATCTTTCCTCTAAACTATTATCATCTTCCTCTCTCTCTCTAAACTATTATCATCTTTCCTCTCTGAACTCTTATCATCTTTTCCTCTCTAAACTATTATAATCTTTCCTCTTTTAAACTATTATCATCTTTCCTTCTCAAACTCTTATCATCTTTCCTCTTAAACTATTATCATCTTTCCTCTCAAACTATTATCATCTTTCCTCTCTAAACTATTATCATCTTTCCTCTAGAACTCTATGACTTCCTATTATAAACTATTATCATCTTTCCTCTCTCTACTCTATTAAACTATTATACATATTCTTCCTAGAACTCTTATCATCTTTTCCTCTCTTCTCTAAACTATTATCATCTTTCATTTAAAACTGCTCTAGTCTTTCCTCTCTAAACTACTATCATCTTTCCTCTAGAATTATTATCATCTTTCCTCTCTAAACTGTTATCATCTTCCTTCTAAAACTCTATCATCTTTCCTCTCTAAACTACTATCATTACTTACTCTTAGAACTCTTATCATCTTTCCTCTCTAAACTAGTATCATTTTTCCTCTGCAGAACTCTTATCATATTTTCCTCTATTAAACTATTATAATCTTTCCTATTCTGTAAACTGTTGTAGTTTTCCTAAACTATCATCTTATTCTAAACTTTTATAATCTTTCCCTATTTATAAACTATTATCATCTTTCCTCTAAACTGTATAATCTTTCCTCTTCTTATTAAAATTGTATCATCTTTCCTCTAAACTATTATCATCTTTCCTCTCTCTCTAAACTATTATAGTCTTCCTCTAAACTACTATAATTACTTATTCTCTGAACTCTTATCATCTTTCCTCTCTCTAAACTAGTATCATCTTTCCCTCTAAACTGTACTCATCTTTACTCTCTAAACTGTTGTCAGTCTTTCCTACTCTAAATTATTATCATCTTTCCTATTTAAACTATCATCTATTCCTATTTTATCTAAACTATTATGATCTTTCCTATTTATTAAACTATTATCATCTTTGCCTACTCTGAACTTGTTCTAGTCTTTCCTCTCTCTCTAAACTCTCTAGTCTTCCTCTGATTTCTATAGTCTTTCCTCTCTAAACTATCATCTTTCCTCTGTAGAACTCTTATCATCTTTCCTCTCTAAACTATTATCATCTTTCCTCTCTAAACTATTATCATCTTTCCTCTACTAAACTCTTATCATCTTTCCTCTCTTCTCTCTCAACTTCTTCTAGTCTTTCCTCTTAAACTTGTTCTCATCTTTCCTTCTCTCTTCTCTAAACTATTATAATCTTCCTTGTCAACTGCTTTCTCATCTTCCTCTATAAACATTATCCTCTTCCTCTGAACTCTGTAGTATTCCTCTAATTGCTATGTCTTTACTCTCTAAACTATTATCATCTTTCCTCTCTAAACTATTTTTTATCATCTTTCCTCTCTAAACTATTATCATCTTTCCTCTCTAAAACTATTATCATCTTCCTCTAAACTATTATCATCTTTCCTCTCTAAACTATTATCATCTTTCCTCTCTCTCTCTAAACTATTATCATCTTTCCTCTCTAAACTATTATCATCTTATCTCTCTAAACAACTATCATCTTCCTCTCTCTCTCTCTAAACTATTATCATCTTTCCTCTCTAAACTATTATCATCTTTCCTCTCTAAACTATTATCATCTTTCCTCTCTTTATCAAACACCACCTTTCTCTTTTCTCTAAACAACTCTATATTTATCTATATTGATGTTCCTTTACCTCTCTGTTTACACTTATTGAGCCCTTAAAAAACAGCAGTTGAACTTGTCTCTCATCTGATCCTTTCTGGAAATGTTGCTTGCTTCACGTTCCCATTCCCATACTATCATCTTTCCTCTCTAAACTATTATCATCTTTCCTCTCTAAACTGTTATCATCTTTCCTCTCTAAACTATTATCATCTTTCCTCTCTAAACTACTATCATCTTTACTCTCTAAACTATTATCATCTCCTCTCTAAACTAGTATCATCTTTCCTCTTAAACTATTATCATCTTTCCTCTCTAAACTATTATAATCTTTCCTCTCTCTCTAAACTATTATCATCTTTCCTCTCTAAACTATTATCATCTTATCTATTCTAAACTTTTATAATCTTTCCCTCTCTCTCTAAACTATTATCATCTTTCCTCTCTAAACTATTATAATCTTTCCTCTCTCTCTCTAAACTATTATCATCTTTCCTCTCTAAACTATTATCATCTTTCCTCTCTCTCTCTCTAAACTATTATCATCTTTCCTCTCTAAACTACTATCATCTTTACTCTCTAAACTATTATCATCTTTCCTCTCTAAACTAGTATCATCTTTCCTCTAAACTATTATCATCTTTACTCTCTAAACTATTATCATCTTTCCTCTCTAAACTATTATCATCTTTCCTCTCTAAACTATTTCATCTTTCCTCTCTCTCTCTAAACTATTATCATCTTTCCTCTCTAAACTATTATCATCTTTCCTCTCTAAACTATTATCATCTTTCCTCTCTCTCTCTAAACTATTATCATCTTTCCTCTCTAAACTATTATCATCTTTCCTCTCTAAACTATTATCATCTTTCCTCTCTAAACTATTATCATCTTTCCTCTCTAAACTATTATCATCTTTCCTCTCTAAACTATTATCATCTTTCCTCTCTAAACTATTATCATCTTTCCTCTCTCTCTCTCTAAACTATTATCATCTTTCCTCTAAACTATTATCATCTTTCCTCTCTCTCTAAACTATTATCATCTTTCCTCTAAACTACTATCATCTTTCCTCTCTAAACTACTATCATCTTTCCTCTCTAAACTATTATCATCTTTCCTCTCTAAACTGTTATCATCTTTCCTCTCTAAACTATTATCATCTTTCCTCTCTAAACTATTATCATCTTTCCTCTCTAAACTATTATCATCTTTCCTCTCTAAACTATTATCATCTTTCCTCTAAACTATTATCATCTTTCCTCTCTAAACTATTATCATCTTTCCTCTCTCTCTCTAAACTATTATCATCTTTCCTCTCTAAACTATTATCATCTTATCTCTCTAAACAACTATCATCTTTCCTCTCTCTCTCTCTAAACTATTATCATCTTTCCTCTCTAAACTATTATCATCTTTCCTCTCTAAACTATTATCATCTTTCCTCTCTTTATCAAACACCACCTTTCTCTTTCTCTAAACAACTCTATATTTATCTATATTGATGTTCCTTTACCTCTCTGTTTACACTTCTATCGAGCCCTTAAAAAACAGCAGTTGAACTTGTCTCTCATCTGATCCTTTCTGGAAATGTTGCTTGCTTCACGTTCCCATGCCAGACTAGTGCCAGACTAGTGCCAGACTAGTGCCAGACTAGTGCCAGACTAGTGCCAGACTAGTGCCAGACTAGTGCCATACTAGTGCCAGACTAGTGCCAGACTAGTGCCAGACTAGTGCCAGACTAGTGCCAGACTAGTGCCAGACTAGTGCCAGACTAGTGCCAGACTAATGCCAGACTAGTGGCAGACTAGTGGCAGACTAGTGGCAGACTAGTGCCAGACTAGTGCCGGACTAGTGTTACACACTGCTTTCAGTTTACAACTGGACTCTGTCAGTGCATTCTAGAGCCATTCTGTATCCAGGGGCAACGTGCATTGTGATGCAGTACCATTCCATGTGTCTCTCTGTGAGGTCATAAAGACCTGATCAGATAGATGGAGAAGTGGTGCTGATGTGTGTGTGTGTGTGTTTGCTCACTGATTAGCCTAACTGATATGAATTTAAACTCAACATTTAAAATGTTATGGTAATGAATCTACCATTTGTAATGAAATACTCTGCATATTTATGTGTTTTTGGTGCATTTTGGCAACACAAAATGAATCACATTATGTTGGGAGACAAGTATCGTTCTTCATGTCCACTAGGTGTCACTAAAGCACATGCTTAAAAAAAAACCTTCTGTGTTCCTTCTATACCAGGACAATTGTGTATCAGGCTCGTGGGCCGGATGTTGCC